>NW_024881318.1:13075509-13340509 GCF_018691265.1 Tyto alba
ACTCTCCTATAGCAAGCAGGATGACAGCACATACTAGCGCAACGTGAGCTAATAGCAAGGTGTCTTGCCAAATGGAAAGCCTTTAGGTTGCGTTACTTAGGTCCAAGAAGCACTCTTTAACCTTGGAGAAAAAAAGAGTTTATTTATTCCATTGGCTTATTAGAGGAGATGGCCAACCAGAACAGCTAAAATGGGAAGTTTCCACAAGCTGGGACAAAAGGGGTCCTGGGTTTTAGGCAGTTTATGAAGCACCCATGAGCTACCACAGCAGCATACTTGGGAACCTTGGCTCATCTGGAAAATGGTTAGATTTAGCTCATTTTGAATGATAAGAACATTCATGTCCATTCTCCCCATTTCCTCTCAGCACCTCTGCAGGCCCTCAGTATAATGTCATTCTGCAATAGCCATGCTGCAGAACAGCCTATGCTAACTCCAGTTGTGCAAGCTGATACCAGGGACAGGCAGAAAAGGACTAGAAGATCAATTTTTGCTCCTGGCATTGCTGAAAACTACATTTCAAATACAAATGCACTTTTGAGAACTCCTGCATTTCTGCAGTTCGGGCTTGATGGGTAATACAGCTGGGGAATCCATCCCTGGGCTTCAATGAGTGCAGCTTAAAATTACCATATTCCTCTACATATAAACAGTGTCATTAGACTTGTACTTTTAAAAAATAAGATCAACCCAGGCCAGGGCCAGGCTCTGCAGATAAAGTAGTAGCTTATCTCTTATAAATATTTTAATATTTTTAATTACAAGTAGTCCTCACTTCAGGTAATGTAACTGACACAAAGTACCTGCACACACGCAACCCCTAGATTTTCACAGAAAGCCCAGGAGCAACCACTCTGTAAGAAAGGAATCCTACCTCACAGCAAAGTAGGGGAGGGGGCATGCGGCCAAGATAGCCTAAATGTGGGGGAAGGGTCATTTGGAGAAATACAATAAAAAGGGACTTCAAATCCCCTTCATATAAAGGATCAAGGAGGTTAAAGCAAAAAGCTGGTTCAAAAAGATGTACAAAACTGTTGGAGACCAACAGAAAACTCAGCCAAAAAATAACTTGTATTTAAATCAGAAATCAGTGACATCACACAATTTTGTTGTTAAAAAACGGAAAATAAAATGGAAATCTGTGTAAAGATCAGCATTTATAAAGAGTTATCATTAGCTCCAGAGACCAGCATAATTCCCATGAAGTCCTGATGGAAGGGGGCCTCCTGCCACAAACAGTTTCGTCCCAGAAGAGTCGTAGCAGTGGGTGTAAACAGCATTTGGGAAGAAATTTATGTCAGAAAAATAATTCCTCCAGGTTTCATCATGATTCTGTTAAAGGAAAGTTTAGATTGTTATTGTTGCCAAACAAACCCAAAATCTTGTTTCACAAAAGCAGAAGGTAGCTTCCAGAGCCAAAAAAGCGATCTTTTCTGTTAATATTCCCTGAAGCTTCAGACAGATCAACCTCAAGATACCAGAGTTGTCCTGAAACTTTCTGAGGACATTTGAGCCAAACACTGGAGTGGGGAGGTGAAAGGTAGGGAAGATATCAAGTTTCATTAGTTTTAAAAGTTACATCACAGTCATACAAAAGATAATGGAGAGAAGTTAGACAAAGCCATTAACTGATTTATGATAACATACAGGAAATTGAACTCAAGTGCCCGCTATGGCATTACTGCAGGAAGCCAGTTTCTGAAATTGCACACAATTAAATTGAATCTCTCTTACTTTGAGTACCATGTTAGAGTAGCATAGTTTTAAAGGAAGGCAACATCTTTTGTGTTTGAGGTTCTGAAAACTAGAAGTTAGATGACATTCAAAAATATAGAGATATAAAATCTAGTTTATTTATGAATTAGTGACTAAGAACAGTAGTTAGTATGCCTTACTCTGAAGCAACCAACCCTCAACACCCTTTCAAGCTTTCACAGAAAGCAATTCTGCAGCACCTCTTGCTTTTTATGCTTACAGTTATTAGTTACACAATACCTGTTTTACCCAGATGCATTTTATACAATAGCTCTCATTACTATAATAAGAACTGGTTTGAGCCCTATGGCACTCCTGTGTAAAGGGTCTCCTACAGCCTCAAGCTACTCACCAGCCAGCCTTTCCCAGTAGTCAACTTCAAAATTTCACCTCCTCCCAGTTTCTGCTTCTGTCCATGGCAGGCACGTGGGGGCTTTTCATCCAGGAACCTCTGGGCTCTGATATCGTAAAACAATAAGGAACCTTGCCCTGTTCCCACTGTGATGATGTGCTCATAGAAGCTCACTGATCGAATACCTGTCAGGCAGAGGAGGGACATACAACACAGTAAGGAAGATGGATGCTTTGGCTCTGCAGTGCTGCTGCTTGATGTCTAATGTTTTCTTCAAGAGGAACTACCTGCTAGTATTCTCCACAACACATAAGTTTCCCGACTGCTATGGAGCAATGCAGAAAAATCCCATTAATGCCACTGAAACAGCAGCTTCAATTACATATACTGCTTCCCGTCTCCTCTGAGGCCATCAGCTACACTGATGGTGCATAGAAAGAAGCTTCATTCTCAGCAGACCGCAGCTCTGCCAGATAAGCAAAGATCATAAGCCATTTAGGATCAAGAGCAGCTTTGGTTTGTTTGCCACAAGCGAACACACCGTGAGCAAGGTTGTTCTAAGCGAACAGACGATGAGCAAGTATGTGGCAGCAGATGGGAAAGAATGTCACATTGGTTTCCTCCACAAGCTCACACCCTATCTACCTGCCTGCCAAGTGTGATAAGTGACCGTGTGAGAAAAAGTACTATCCCAGCTGCCACCAAATGCATTTTGCTAATCAACAGGCTAGCTGTAAGCAAGCATAACTATAATAATCATTAGTCACTTTGCTGCTAAAATAGATCAGGCTCTTAAATAATTTTTAAGCTATCTCCACTCAAATGTTCTTACACAAGAACACCTTACTCTTTGAAGCTGGCACATGTAGCACTTCACCCAGCAAGGAAAACAGACTAGGAATCCTGCAACCTAAGCAACACCATGTTCCACCAGCACATGGGAAGCTAGAGCAGGTTTCCAGTCCAAACAAAACATTCTAGCACAATTCAGTTATACCATTAGATTGAGTAAAAGAGTACATTTTGTTTTCATAAAATCTAAATCGGAAGCCTTGGCTAAACAGGGATCCCTTGGAAATAGTCTTGGGGAGATTCTGTATGTAGAAACTTGTAACTTGCAAAATGTCCTGTCATCTCATCTCTATTTATTGTGCAAAAGGTCTGTTCTATGTAAGCACTCTATCTACCCCAGACAACTCTTCGACACAGATTAAACCCCACCATATCTATGCTTTTCCTTCCTGCATAACAGAATTCCAGGTTATAAACTCTAGGGCTTTTAAAGTCCCTTTAAACTACCACTGAATTACAGCATAAACAAGCATTCAACAGAAGGGGAAGAGTAAGTTACGCCAGCTACATCCACGTGCCAACTGCTGTCACCGTACCAAGTGGGACTGAATGTCACAAAACTTGTAGCATACTGGAGTACACCCAGCAGTACACTTGACAGCAAGCATCCGAGAGGTATGGATGCAGCCAGGGAGTTTCCCCTTCCTCTTTGTACAAAGTCCTAACTAGAAACACATCCTCATCCTTCTGCCTCCACATCCTGATGTTACATTCACGGCCACAAGCATCTGTGACACACACTTAGAACAGGCAAAGCCACATTGTCATGCTCCAGCTGTGAGGTGAAGTCTTGGCTGCAGGCTTAATAGGTGGGAAACCACTGTGCAAGTCTCACACCTGTTGAAGTAGATTTACCAGAGTTACACAAGAATCTCCACTTTACTTTAAAGAACTACAAATGCGTCTGAGAAGTTGGAGATATCTCTCCCCTCTCACCCATTACAAGGGCTTGGCTCTGGCAAATACATACAGAAAGCTTTAAGCTCTCTGCAATCAACAAGAGCAGTCACTGGGATAATAGGAGAAAGCCACAAGAGGGGACATACTCTTATTTTTGCTCCGAAAGTGCTCTTGACAAGCAACCCAGCAGAATACTTAACAGAAACAGGTGACGAGAGTATGAAAGCAGGTGGCATATACTTTTCAATGCAATTTATTAATAAAAAGCTGTAAAATGCAGAACAACTGTGGATCTTTCTCTAATCAAAAAAATTAAGTGAAGGAATCTGTGATGTACCCACTACTAAGAGGATGTTTAGAACTGGCTTTCAAGAACTGCACTTCAAATTGGCTCCGAATGGGATGAAGTACCTCAGATTAATCATTCCCATCAAACTAAAAGCACAACCTGTGCCTAGAATTGATCACAGTAAGCTCTCCAACATAGCCAGCACTCTACCACCTGTGGACCTGGAATATTTGGATCATCAATTTCAGACTCACTCCTGAGACACAAGAGAGCTTTACAAATCCCAGAAAGAAATGAAGTCTCAGTAGGGTGTCCTACATAAGGAGCAGACACAGAGTCCGTGTCGCTCAAGCTCTGTCCGCTACATTAACATTGCTGCCTTCAGGATATAAAGTCAAGGGCATGAGACATTGCACTGCATGCCAGCTGAGCAGAAAGCAGTTGCTTTCACAGATCAAGAATTAGAGTTCAAGGCCTGCACTTCCCTATATAGCTGCTAAGAAAAGCAATACTTACAAGATGCACTGAAAAGTATTAACTACCTTCTCATGTAGAAGCGATAGGGTTACATTGAGTAAAAACCTGTTCCAATCATACTAAGTGACAACAACCTTTCTCTAACCTGTTTATGTATACAACACTAGCGATCTGAAGTTAATACGGACTTAAATTCAGCAGGTGCATTTGGAAGCTGAAAGTGCATTCAGTTAACACTTCAAAGCACTTAAAAGTCAACCCTGAATTTAGTCCACAAATCAATAAAGAGCCTACTTTCTGGAGGTGCTGCACCACTCCAAGTCACAGTTAGATCAACAGAAAGTTGAAACTCTTGGTATCTTGCAAAATAATATTACTTAACTGCCTCCACCTCCATGCAAAAAAAAAAAAAAAAAAAGAAAAAAAAAGTATCTGCAGAACAGAAAACAGCATTGAACAAAGGCCTTCTCCAGGCATGAGCTAGAGATTAAAGATGCCCCAGAGATGTGATCCCCCAAGCAGGGATGATCGCATACTTCACACAAAAGCTTCCAGCCAGCAGCCACCACAGGGCACTACACTCCAGTGTCTTGGTATTTCTTCCCTACGATACTGAAGGGTAACAGTGTCAAGACCTCCATAGAGCCCTCGCTGACAGTGGGTCAGGGTAAGGGCTGTTAGTGGTAAGATGTTCAGGTAACAACACAAGCTGGTGAAGCACCTTTCCTCATATTACAGAAGCTTCTCCTGTAGCTGAAAGAAGCAGATCCTGACGTTTATCTAGACCGCACAGTTTAAACTCCAGTAACCACATAAATAAAACTTTCCTAAACCTTGCCTACGTTAATTCTCTTTTGATAACTTGCCTGATGAAGAGATGGATGCCTATAGCCAAATGAAATAAGGACTGCAATTTATTAGTATGGGATTAATATGGTTTAAAATGGCCATCACAGCACAGTGCCTTCTCATGATTGAAAATAAATGGTATGGGAAGAAGCTTATGGGACCATGCACCCTGCAAGCCCTCACACTTGACCCTGGTGTAAGGTTCAGCTGGATCCACATCAGAAAAGGAAAACAGCATTCAAATCTGCAAACTTTTTTTTTTTTTTTTTGAAAAGTGAGATGTTATATATTTAAAGCACATAAATACACATTGAAAATTAAGAGTCTCACTCACGGATTTAAAATTACCAAGCAAGCATTCACTTGCAGCAAAGACTCACAATACAATAGCAAAGAGAAGACAACATGCTGTTTTCCAATTCCCAGATAAAAATGCAAGAGTAAACAACAAATAGCGATACAAAGACTGGATTTGCTTTGAGATAAGTAAAAGCAGAATAAGACACAGTAAAAAATAAGCAGAAGTAAAATGCACACTTTTAAAAGTTCAGTAATATTTGGATGGTGTACAAATTAGTTGATCATAAAAGCATATATGTAGTCTATCATTAGATCTCAGAGCTGCTTTCACATTTGGTTTGTTGGTTGTTAAATGAATACTGTCATAAAAGCAAAACCTACATATACTATTAACAATTTAGTCTATCACATGGAAACCCCTTCCAATATATTAAAGGCTTATCTTACTGCAGTCTTAATAGATACTTCTGCAAGCAAACCGTTTGAAGCCCCCTTTGGCAAGTTTCTTACCACTGCCTCGTTCTTTGGAACAGACGGATTTAACACTGTGAGAAGGCTGCCTGGGATCCAGAAAGGAGACATGTGCCTGTGATCCTACTGCATACACTGACCACTCCTGACCATAAGCCAGACACACGTTCTCCCTGCAGTATGGCAACTTTGTGGAAAGTAACTGGAAACAGAAGAAATAAAAATCAACCCTTTATAAGAAAAGAGCAGGATCTTAAGAGAACAATTCAGTAAGGTATGTTCAAGGAAGTTCTGGTGGAAAAAAAACAAAACAAAACAAAACAAAACAAAATGAAGCCAAAAAATGTGTTCCCCACAAAAATAGAACTTTAAGAGAAAAGGAACAGTCTGGCTCAGAGAAAAAAAAACAGAAGGAGATGGGATGCCTTATCTGAACCAAACTGAGATGATAAAGGCTGAAGCCAAGTATTATGCGAAGAACTATGCACATTTTGGTAAATCATTCTATATCTTTCTAAGCTGCTGTTATTTCTTTAGCAGGTGTACACAGACATCAGCTCTCAGCTGGAAAAAGCTTACCTCATACACTAGCATAGATATGTCTGGGTTTGATCTGCAATGACACCTAAATAAGTGCAATTTCTTTTATGAACTCTGCCAATAAAGTATCCATTGCACTCCATGCAACAGTTCACTTCAGCTAACCCAGAATTGTCTAAAGTTAAGAGCACTTCCCACACTCCAAAATAAGGGGAGTGGAAAGTTTCCCTACACAAGTTCTAATTTTTAGGACATTTCATTTTACATGAAGCTTGTAAGTGTTTTGCAAACACTACTGCTCTTTCTTCAAGCATTTAAAGGAGATGAAGAATAAGGAATAGCCTTAACTGCTGGGCAATTTTTGAAATTTAACACCAACAAACAGAAAACTACCTTTGATAGTGTGTGCTCTGCTTTCCAAAGATGAAAGTACCCATCTAGGGACACAGCTCCCAGTTCCTATTAAAAGAAAAAAAAGTAACAAGAGTTAGTTTCTGTATTATCGATGTCTTTAGAAACTCAACTAGACAGGCTGCATACTCTGGATTGAACTCATCCATAATCCTGTGCATGCTTATCAGGATAAATTGTCATTTTATACTGATCTTGATAGAATGCGATACAGCACAAAGGTGCCAGGTAGAATAAGAATTAATGAAAGGGTAAATAACCAAAAATAACTTTCAAAAGTATAGATCTTGTTAGACAAACAAATAATGAATTATTAGACAGTACAAGCTAGTGCTGACAATACTTTTCAGCAGCTCCCACATCGATTCTGACCCCAAAGCAAACATTTCTTTCCGGGTTCTACTCTACTGAAAAAGCTATATGAAGTCTCCATCACAGAGGAGTAATTAAAAGCTATAGTGAAAAATAAAGCCCTCAGGGAGCACCATGCTTCTGACAGCATACCCACCTTTGCTTCAAACCTCCTCTGTTCTTTGAGGGCAGAAAGGAAAGTAGTGGAGGATAAATTGCTAGTCCCAGTATTAATAACAAGAGATCAGCATGGTGGAAGTTAATATTTACTGTTCGTCAGATGCCAACAAAATAACACCAAAGCAAGCACTGGTGCCTGCCCTGAGTCACCTCACTGAGCAATCCAGTAACAATCCAGTCATCAAAACAGGAACTGCCTGAATGTTAAGTAGTCTTCGTGAAAAAGGAAGGAAAGAAGCAAAAGCACTCAAAAGCAGGATTCAAGGAACAAGAGATGTTTGGTGCTTTATCTGCTTCTTGTAAACATTTTTCTTTTTCAAATACATGTGGACAGTTTTAGGTCTTCTCAACTGTCTTGCTCATCTTACTGACCTTGTTCTTATTGTTGAAAGCCAATGCTCGAACTTTGCAGTTGTCAGGATTGGTGTTCTCCTTGGGGATATCCTTCAGAGCCCTGTGTGTTATGTGGGCATAGACAGGAACTTGAGAGAGATTATGCCTGGCATCGCTTTTGGACAACACGTCCTCTGTGACTTCCCAGAGACCCATCGAACCATCCCGGGAACCTGAATAAATAGTCCAAAAACAACAGTCCATTTCACATATAAGTAACTCCCCCTTTAAAAAAAGAAACAAACAATAGAGTCTGAAAGAAAGAAAGAATACTATTAATTTAATCTAACTGAACACACTGTTGGTGCCTATATATTATTATTAACAAGAATGTGATTTTACTGAGATGTAAAGTTCATAATACATAACTCATTGTCAACCAGTTTGCCTACACGGTTTCCAAGCAGCTAGATCACCTCAACTGTTTTCAAACCGATTAGGGTGCATCAAAAAATACAATACTGTACAATAACCATTAGAGATTCACACACAGAGTAAATTAAGAGGTGACTCAATAGCCTATGTGTTCAGCCTAGTTTACCAAAGCTGAGTGACAGTCTGTTCAGCCAATATGAAAACCTCCAAGAAAACTCATTTTGTTGCAGTTACCTTAATAAAACAGTTTGAATCCTAGAATATTATTTTGATTTTAGTTTAAAAGTATGATTTTGATTTAACATGAAGCTACAGTAGCTATGAGAATATAAAGTACACTAAGGCCCTTAGGATTAAGCAACTAGTATGCTGTGTGCCTTGAACACTATAGGAATCGTTATGGACTCTGAATTAACACAATAGGTACTGGTTATGGATCTTGACTTGAAACAATAGGTACCAGAGGAAAACTGGTTTGGTTGGGAAGATTGGCCAAAGGAGAGGTGAGCATTAGCCAAAGATAAAATGAGCATGTGCAAGGATGGAGTTCAATCAGCCGACACAGTGATGAAGACTATCGACAACCACCAGAGGATCCCCGTCCAGTATAACCACGCATGCGTTAGGGACATTTGCATATGATAATGATTCCCAGGATATAACATGAATATGCTAATCATTGCCCTCCCCCCATTCCATTTAAATCAATCTGTAAAGATGACCCATGATTTCTGTAGAACAGGAACACAGGTAAGGTGAGGTAACTGAGAGCCAATCATTAACATGACTGAGGGCAAACGAAACTTTACGAGGTTTGTTCATCTTATGGAACCATGACTCTACTGAAAAAGAGCAGCAATATGTTGCGCTCTGTACCTGTTGGTGAACACGCCTTTGGTGGAGCTATCCCCCGTGTTCCCCAGCGCTGGGATAAAGAAGTGCCGGCTTATCTGCTTTGTGTAGATAAGGTCTTTCGCGATTGCAACCGCTAACAATTTGGCTTTATGTCAATTTGGGTTAATTTGATTTGTACCAGTATACTTACGGATATGTACACACAGATTTCTGAACTGAACAAAAACAGCTATTTGAAACCATGATTTGTACCAACTTGGATAAAGTCTATTTATAAAATTATTTTCCTAAAACCTGTGCAACTTCTTGTTTAAAGAATGTAATATGGTAACTGAGGTTGAACAAGCAAGAGCTCATTTTATTTGTCTATTAAATTTGAATACATTAATCCAAAATGTGAATCGATGAGAATACCAATACCAGATAAAGAAAGCTGAATGTGTTTGTTCATAGATCAACACGGGCTTAATTCAAAGCTCTGTACCCATCCCTTCTAGTGTTAGAGCAACTCACTTCCATTTAAGTCAGCTCTGACAGATTTGCCACATACTTCAATTTCTTCCCTACACAATGTGAAAAATACATCCCTCTTTCTCTCACAGGAAATGCATAATGAATATACCAGAAAAGACTAAATATCTACATCAGACTATTAAATTTACAGGCTTTGTTACATCATAGGGAATAAACTGAAAAGACCGCCAATACCGGTGGTCCAGTGTGGGGCAGGGTTTGGCTGCTCTCAGCAAAACCCCCAGCACTGCACAACTGATAGACATGCTGGAACTTGTCAACCACAAGCCCTGGGAAGAACTTTGTTTAGAAGAAACAGAGTGCTGGCTCGATGTTTACATAAGAATCATGGGTGGGTGAGGCTGTAAAAAACAACCACCCAGTAAATGAGGAACTATTGTCTCTGTTCAAGATAGATTGTTGTAGATAAAGTGGGTGCTTAGAAAGATGCCTTTGGCATTAGCCAGTCTGTGAATGCATAGTGTGGAGTGTAAGCCAATCAGTCTTTGGCATGGTCTGAAGAAACCAAATAGTTTGTAACACGTCATCTAGGAACTAGTATAAAAGTATGTGAAGAATCATAATATGATTGACATTCTGCTTGCATCAAGCTGTGTCCCGTCTCTCAATCCTGGCAGTCCAGCACAGCAGAGAGGGCTTTGTCCCCTCGCAGATGGATTCAGTCGTTTGCCACTAACACCTACTACAGCCAAACACAAAAGGAGCTTCCTAATGGCACTTGCATAGCAGCAGGCAGCACATGACACAACATCCTGCCACTCAATTCACATGCTGATGGTTTTTAATGGCACCTAATCTTGTTTGTTTCGAGGCTGAATACTCAGCAGTAAAATTTCTAAACATCTTGACTACTTCAGGAGGAAGCTGTCCCTTTTAATAGCCCTAACAGGTTAAAAAGTCAATGTATATTGTTCAACTGGTTAGCCCTAAAACCAAGAGAATATAATTTCTCATCTCAGGTTCATGCTATCCTGGGAATTATTCACCCAATCTGAAGCTTTTGCCATGGAAATCTTTCTGTCCAATCAGAACAACTGAGTGGACTGATGCATCCTCCCTCAGTTAAGGCTGCTTAGTCAAGAGCTTAATTCTATGCTTATGGACTACTGTGACACACTGCCGCAGGTTTCAAAAGCAGAGCCCTGTCTTGTCCTTGTTAACACAAACAAGAAGAATAATCAAGCCCCTTGTCCTCTCTGTGCTCTCTCAACAGTTTTGACGGCAATAAGAAAGTATACTGCCAAACCTCTAACTTCAAACTATATCATCCCTGGGACCAAATGCTCTTTTTTATTCCTGTGACATTTTAACCTGCCCCAAAGAAATCACAAAAAAATTTGCACTTATTTTCTTAATTCAGATAAATGTATTTGCTATATCCTCAATATTTGGAGTTCAAATATTTCTGCTCCACATTTTCAGATATAAATGTAATTGAAATCCATAAGATTAAAGCATCAGAATTCAGTTGTCTTTGTTTTCTCCTGATTTGGATCATCAGTGAAGTTCTGAAGAACTCAGTTTAGTAATTAGACTTGTTGATTGTTTTCAATAAGTTTTCTCTGGTGTCTCAGGTCTGGAGACTAGAACCTACATCCTGTTATACACATCATAAAACAACTAACACGGCTGTCTTCTACTCACACGTCCACCCCTGAGCATACAGAAAACACTGAGAGCAACGCAGTTTAATCTCACATGCTGTGCCTCTATTCCATTCAGTCCTCATCTCTCCCTTGGGTATCTAATCATCTCTGCTGTTCTCTTTAATCTTATTAGCTGACAGTGGGTTTTTTAGGTTGGAGGCTTGCAAGTATCAACCTTTACATTAAATTCAAAATAAAATTCCAGGACTATTTGGGTTTTGAAAAAATAAAAAATAAAAAAAAATCAAAAATCTTACTGAACTAACAATTCACAAATTTGATTTTTATGAGACTTAAGATTCTTTCACCTGCAGTTTGACACCTCCTTGTACAGAACATTTCACCCTGTCAGCACAGAAAGACAGTAAACTACTAAATTAATGCAGCAGGATATTAATATTGCTGCCTTTACTTAAGTAATATTTTTGAAGTTACACTGATTATCCACTAGTTGCTAAAAAAACAATAACTGACCTTTTCTATTACAGCCTTTTGTATTAACTGCTATAGTATATGAGTGTATACATATACATATTGTCTTGGGTTTGAGTGAGTGGTGGGGTTTTTGGGTAGCAGGTGAGGGGGCTACAGCAGTGCCCCCTGTGAGACGCTTCTTGAATGAAGCTCTGCCAGCTCCAAGTTGGACCCACCTCTGCACCAAGGCCGAGCCTATTAGCTGCACCTCTCTGATAATGTATTTAAGAAGAGAAACCTGTAAGGAATAGTGGGATTTGTGAGGAAGACTTGCAACACCTATGTGAACCCCAAGGTCAGTGGAAGAACACAAAAGGAAAGAGGGGTGGAAGGGGTGTGCCAGAGCAGTTTCCCCTGCAGGCCATGGTGAGACAGCAGGACAGCCCCCCTGCTGCCGCTACAGTGGAGCACATGCTGACAAACGGTCTGCAGGGGTCCCCATGCTATTTAAGGGGACTGAACCTGAAGGAGACCAGGATCCAGTGGGAAGAAGCAGCCCTCACTGTTATAGGCACTGGTAGGATTGCAATGAGGGGCTGTCCCACACCTCAGCAGCTCGGGAAGAGCTGTATCCCGTGAGAGGGGCTCAAGGTGGAGAAAGTTTGTGGAGGACTGCCTCCTGTGAGAGGTGGACCATGCTGAAACAGGGGGAAGAAGTTTCAGAAGTACCACACTCCCCCAAGACAGAAGACATGGCAGCACTGACTGCACCCCCCATCCCCTGCCCTCTGCACCGCTGGGGGAGAAGGTAGAGATATCAGGAGCAGAGCTGAGCCTAGCAAGAAGGGAGGGGTGGAAGGGAGGTGTTTTCAAGATCTGTGTCGTGGTTTAGGCCTGGTTGGTAGCCCAACACCACACAGTCACTCTCTCTCTCCTTTCTCTTCCAGCAATAAGAAGGGACAGAGAGCCAGGCTTGGGGTTCGAGATAGGACTGGGATGGGGAAAAAATCCCCCTTTATGATCACGAGCAAAAGGCAGACTCGTTAGGGGAAGAAAAAAAGAACATACATTATTACAGACAGTAACAACACATAACAGAGTAGGACAGTGAGAAGCATTGCCACATCTTGAGAACACCTTCCCCCCACCCCTCCCTTCTTCCCGGGCTCAGCTCTGCTCCTGATATCTCTACCTCCTCCCCCAGTGGCGCAGGGGCAGGGAATGGGGGGTGCAGTCAGCGCTGCCACTTCTGGCATCTTCAGTGGGTGGAGCTTCTAGAACTTCTTCCCCCTGCTACGTTGTGGTCCCCCTCTCACAGGAGACAGTCCTCCACAAACTTCATCCGACATGAGTTCCTCCCATGGGCTGCAGCTTTCCCCACACTGCTCTGTCGTGGGTCACTAACTTTCTCCAACTGGAGTCCCTCCCACGGCTGCAGCCCTTCCCGAGCTGCTCCGGCGTGGGACACTCCCGCACGCTGGAGTCCTCCCAGCGTTGAACTACAACAGAGGGTCTCCCTTTTCCCACAAGACCCCAGCCTCCTTCAGGCACAGCACCTTGATCACCCAGGTGACAAACACAGGCCATCCATCAGTGCCTGCTCCACCACAGATCTCCATGGGTGGCAGGGGGGGCCGCCCTGCCGTCTCCCCACGGGATGCAGGGGGGTCTCTGCTCCGGCACACCTCCCCCCTCCTTCCTTCCTGCGTTCCTCCACTGACCTTGCTGCTCACACAGCTGCTGCAACTCCTCCTCACAAGTCCAACTCCCCCTTCACCACATCCCTTCTGAAATACGTTCCCACAGATGCACAGCTGACTGGCTCAGTTTTCATGCAGAAGTGGAGCTGACTTGGAGCTGGGGGAGCTTCAAGAAGCTTCTCACAGGGGGCCACCCCTATAGCCCCCCTCCCCTGCTACCAAAAAACCCCATCACTCACTCAAACCCAGGACAATGTGTAATGCTTCTCACTGTCCTAATCTGTCTGTTAAATGTATTTGTTCTTAATGTCTGTATTAAATTTATGTTCATTTTTTCCTTCCCCTAATGAGTCTGTCTTTTGCCCATGACTGTAATGGGTGAGTCATCCCTCCCTGTCCTTATCTCAGCTTATTTTCTCTGTCCCAGCACTGGGGAGGAAGGGCAGAATAAGCAGCTGCATGGTACTTAGTTGCCCTCTGAGCTCAAACCACAACATATACACACACAACTGTACTGATAGCTTGACCAAACAAACTGAGTTTTCATTAATTAGTCTTTCATAGGATTTCAGAAAACCAACATTGCTCGTTATTCTAAAGTTATTCACTGATAACCAATATCCCTCTTGGAATAATTCTTCTTGTGTAGAATCCTTCCCTGCAACTCTTTGTGTTTAGAGATCCTCTCATGGAAACACCTACTGGAAAGACAGGAATATTACCTCTGATAAAAGAAAAATCAAATCCAGACCAGAGCCCTACAAATAAATCAAAGTGAAACTCTTGACTAAAACCAAGAAGGGTTTAAATAGCCAAGGTAGTTCAGAATGGTTTCAAATGCCCTGACAAAGGTGCTTCCCTAATACCTATCAAGTGCTGCACATCAGTATAGAATTCAAAAGAGAAGGGGAGAAAAAAAATTTACCAGAAACAGCCATAGTATCACTGATCCACGCAATTGAAAATATCCAGTCCTTATGTCCATCCTAAAATAAAAAAAAAAGACAAGATTTTTCTGTGCCATTACACTCTAGAGCAGTCTTAAAGCAAGCAAGTATTCTTCACTTTAATTTTTAGTATAAACTCAGAAGGACAGACCTACATTAAAAACATATAGATAAGATTCCAGTATCAAGCTGGAGCAGTTTAAGAACTTAACAGTAATTTTAATTTTTCTTTTATTTTGAAGTGTGTAATTAATAGAGACCAATTAGGTTATGGAAAAACAGGTCTCTGACCAAGGACAAATTGATCTCAATTCTAAGGACTTAGATTTTTCCATCCTGAAAGCAGCATTATTTACTTGGGTAAAATAGCTACATGGTTTTATTTCATCAAATGCACATCCCTAATATAAAAAATAACCAAAATCTTATGTTTACACTATGTCACCTACAGATTAATATTTCAAGACTATTACTTCAACAATCTTTTCTTTAGCAGGTGAGAAACCTGTGAGGGTAAAAACCCCATAAGGCTCTAGTTCTGTTTGAAAAGCTGCAAAGTCACAATAGGACGCAAATGGATAGCAAATCATACAAATCTTTAGAGTCAAGCCTTTCTGCAGCTGGTTATCTGCTACTGCAGAAACCCTGACCTGACCTCTGCTGTTGTAGTTAATGTCTGTGTGAAGTCCTGAATAAAAAGGAGAAATGAAAGAGAACTACGGATATCACGGAAGTCATTTCAGCCTTCTTTCTTTTTAAGACTGGCTATTTTAAAAAGGACTCGTGATGTTTGAGAAATATAAGCAGTACCAGAGTCTATTAAACTGCTGTAAACCACTGGGTTAGAAAATTAATCCTCAAAGCCAGGTTCCACTTCTGGAATAATACACACATAAGCTGCACTAGAGGAGGGGAAAATTTGAGCAGCTTGTATCATCTTTTCAATTTTTCAAAATAGCTTTTTCACTAAAACTAGTTTCAGAGCTCATCACAATTAGACTTTAACATTTGGGATTTTGTTACGTTTTCAGTGCTTAAAAGTAATTTCAAGTAGACTTGAATGAGTATGAGGAAGAAGACAGCTGACTCGGAACCCTGAGAATCATCTCACAAGTTTGTGTACTCACTCATATTTAAGACATCTTGTCAAAAAAGACAATTTAATCAGGAATGTTTTCAAGCTTTCAGAAATTCGGTCTCAACTACGATACTCCCAAATCTTAATCCTGCTCTGACACTAAGCACTTCAAAGTAGTAATTCTTGTAAGTGACAGAATAAACACTCCTCAAATACTCCCACTTACATCTCCCACACAGACAGGATCAAGCGTTGGCAGACGATAAATTGCAAGACTGTTGGGGTTGTCTCCACCTGTGGCCAGAAGGGTCCTTGAGGGGTTGAGCTCAATGGCATGAATACCACATCCCTGCTGGTTCACCATGCCGGGTTCACGATCTTTCAGAATAGGAATCTTGGTAATTTGACCAGTCTGGACATCTACTACAAATAACTGGGGGAAAAAAATCAGGAGATTTAAGTCATCATTGAACAGATAAGAAAAACAAGATGGTCAAATACCCACCCTGTTCTGCAGCAGAAGTAATTCAAGAGTTGAGTCAGGTCCTAGGAATTCAGTGGGATCTACACACACCACGGAGACCGCAATCAAGTGGAAAGGTAGAAAGGATAAATCAAACTCTGAAGTGACAACTAAGTAAAATACTCTAGGAAACTCCCTTGAAATGTCAAGAGGCACTTCCTTTAGCACTTCCAAGGGTTAGAATACAGCCAGGGTCTAGCAATAAGATTAGCCCCTATGAGCTGGTGTATGGAAAGCTGTATCAAATACCATCAGTCCCAGGAGAAGATCATGCAAAAGGGGAAATGGACTTAAAATCTTATTTGGTTTCCATATGAAAAACTCTTGCAACTCTCCAAAAACACATGGCACTAGTAGAGCCTCTCATCCTAGATATTTCAGTTCACCAACACTAGCCCAGAGGCTGGGTTTACATAAAGTCGTGAAATTCAAAGCCTTTCCAACAAAAGTGGAAGGGACCATTCCAAATTCTCCTGGAAGCATATACTACTGTTAAGCTAGATAGACTCAAGTCTTGGATCCATTACACCCGAGTCAAGAAGGAGCCTGCACCTGGCAGCTGGGAAATGTAACTACTGAAAAATAAGCCTTTGAAACTAAGGGTCCGATGAAAAAGTGTATGTAGTGGACTTAGAACTCATTTAAACAATATTTGAACTTGAATGTGTGCTGGTGTATCCAGTGCATCCATGTTTCAGTTTTTTAATTGAGTTTGATTTGATACTACCTTTTAGGTTTCTTCGTAGGCATGAACTCTTTAATTTTTAATATGCATATGTACTTTCACGAGTTGGATACTGGCAGTAACCCATCAAAATCCCTGGGATCAGACTGTTCACTCCACTATGATCCAAAAGACAGTAAGGGCAGCCAATAGAACCAATTGTTGGGTCTGTGATCACTTTCCTGAACAATCCAATAAAAGAATTTCCATTTTGGGAGTACCTATTCCATTTAACATGTCCAGCAATAACTTACGGATTAGATCCAACCTTTTAGAATTTGAAGATGTAGACCCCAGAATTGGGAATTAGAGATCCCAAGATTTCCAGATGTGAAATGTATAACAACAAACAAGACCCTATCATCTGGGAATGCATCAGTGTGACATTATCCATACTGTAGTTAGTTTATGCAGTTTCAATGGAAGTTTATACCAACTGGATATTGGTCTACACCCAGAGGAAGTAGGTGGTATTGGTTACGTGGTCATAGTGCTAAAAAAAAAACTTACCCCCTAACTAGGCTGGAACATGCACCCTAGGAGCACTGGTTCCAAATATTACAGTTGTAAAAAGATTAGAAAAAATTTGTGATTAAGACCCTATATGAAAATTCATATGAGAAGTAAATCATTAATAAAACGACCCATTGTTTAGCACTCATTTGTAAGATGGTTCCTAATTGGTTAGGAGTTACTGAATTAGAAAAAGCTATAGTAAATATTTAAGCAGAATTGGAGTTCATTGAAAACAAGACTACATATGAAATCATGGCCTTACAGGAGGAAGCTTCCCAGATCAGTGAAATTGCAATTCAAAATCAAATTGGCCTCAACATGCTGTTAGCATCTCAAGGTGGTGATTGTACTGTGGTAAACACAAGTTGTTGTGTATACGTAGATAAATCAAAACAAATTGCTACAGATCTTAGTGAGATTTGGAAATGTACCACAGTCTTACATGAAATACAAAAAGATTCCTCTTTGGGATTTCAAGAGGTATGGAATTGGCTGACTTCCTGGCTCCCAGACTTGTCTCTATGTGTTAAAAAGGTCCCACTTATTGTTAGTACAGTAATATTTATGTGCGCTTCTCTTGCTAATCAAGCAACAACAAAGAATAAAATCTATTTGGGAGGGAATTATAAATAAGTTCCAAGAAGGAATGTGTCTGAATTGTACATATGCAAAGTAAAGATGATGGACTTATGTAGGTGTTTAAAATTACAACTATTCAATCTAAGTGAGACTCCCAAACAAATCTCACTTTGGAAGTCTCAAAGCAGGGAAATGTCAAGAAACTCTTACTAAACAACAGTTAGCTATGAATTTAATAAGCCAAATAAGTAATTAATCTGTACAAAGAAGACATCCTAACCTTGAGAACAGAAACATCCTGGCTCAACCAAGACCAATATGGAAAACCTTGGCCAGACAACACAGTTGGGAAACATCCAAGAAGAAATCATCTTTGGGAGACTCCTAACCATAAAAGGGAAAAAGGAGTGGGGGGCTAACTCCCCAAACAACCACTGACAACCACCCAAGAACCCCACACATGTGTAGTGTAGTTTTGCAACACCAGCATTATGTAAACGCAGTATATAGGTGGAGAGGTGGAGACTTCTCAGAAAATGTATGAATATTCACGTCTTTGAGGTATATAAAGGATGGACTTTTGTTTTAGGGCATGTACATTGGGTGGAATGTTCCTCCATGCATCCAGTGCTCTAATAAAGAGAGTGTCTGCTTCTTAATGCTACATAGGTGTTAAGAGGTTTATTCCCAGTTTCGGTGACAGCACCAGAAATGCTAATTGGAAAAGCACATCTACACCTCTGAATATTCACAGACTCAGGAAAATCATGCTTCAGCTGTAAGAGATGCACAGATCGAATATTTTCTCAATGGGTAGGAGGACTGAAATTAAAAAACCCCTCACATTCTCCATTTGACATCATGTTCAGTACAAGGTTAATAAAGACTTATTATAATGCAAAATTCCTCTAGCTAACTCTAGACTGCTAGAGCTGAACAGGTAAGGAACTTGGAAACCCATAATGCTGAAGCATCAGACACATTTCTGTTCTGGATCTTCAACCTCAACATCATTTACCTATAAGAAGTTTCCAATTTAAGAGATTCTCAGAAGCAGCAACAAGACATATTTCTTTCACTGCTTTCATCTGCTCATGCCCCACTTTAATCCATAGTCAGCCCTTGAACTTCTTTGTCATTTTCTTACTTTTCTCCTCCAGTTGCACCGTAACCAAAACACCAATTACTCTTAGGGCAAGAAATTTCACACAGCTAAGGGACTGGCTTTGCAGTTTCAGCTGTAAAGTTTTAAGCAGTAACTTCTTCCCTTGCTTGGTAAAGAAGTTGGCACAATGTCAGTAGTTTAAAAACCACCACCACCTCCCTGAAATAAAATACATAAATACTGTCTGCATAGGCTAGGACTCTTGCATCACCTGGAGCAGGACAGGAAGCCAGCAGCTCACACATGCAAGCTGCACCACTCTGATTGTCAAGAAATCTTCCCTGTAAACCCAGCAAGCAGAAGCCAGGAGAAGCCAAACAGTTGTTAGACACTTCTAAAACCAAAAAGGGAGAAATGTTAAGAAACAAGATAGGCACCAAGCTAAGAACACAGATAATTTGAATACAGTTTTAAGAGTCCTAAAGACTCTAAAAATTTTAAAGTACAAAATATTTGTCTGCTTTTAAACAAGTGTAGCCAAAACCACAGCATAAAATGACATAACTCCAAAGAAAAAAAAGAAACTAGACTACTTCTTCCAAGAAAATTGACCCCTTCACTACTCTTGAAATAAGTGCATTTGCAAATAACTCCAAAGCAGCCTGGACCCCTAGAATCTTGACAAAGTCCTGATAGCTGATCTATGTATTAATTTTTTTCTTATCTCAAGCAGGAATAAGAACTTATTTTCTAGCTACTCATTATATAAAAACTAAAAACCATTCCCCCAAACTTTTCTTGGATGCAGTAAACCCCCACTAATCTCCAAACAGCTAACTGTGAATATTTGTCCCTTGATTTTAAGCTCTGCGCATAATTCAGTTCTTCCTGCTAGTAAAACGTATGCATGCCAGCCATTAGTGTGCCAAATAAAATAACTTAACATCCAGGATTTACCAAGCCACAAATGCTTTGGCCATCTGCCAGAAGCCCAAGGACCACACTTCATCTGTGAGAAACACAGCAGACTCAGCTATCACGTTCCCTGCAGGACAACCTTGTTTTAACAAGGAAACAGACTGGATGATGTGACAAAGAAATCAATCTTCTCTCTCTTTTTTTTTTTTTTTTTAAAGCAGTTCAAAGGTACAGCTTGCAAGTGCTATCAATCAAGGATCAAGGCAGACAGGCATTGCAAGGTACTACAGTTGTCACAGACACGAATCTTTATGATCTGGCCCTACTTTTCACACCCCATGAGATTACTAGCTGTAAGCGTACTTTACTTTTGCTTTGCAGAAGTGGTGAGAAGTAATTTTGACAATTACTATATGGCTGTCCTCTTTTCAAACTGCTTATGATCAAGTTGATCAGGAAACTGCCCCACTTCATAGACTAAGAAACTTCAATAAACAACTTGCCAAAAGTAAAGACCGTGAGAGGGAATTGATTATCTGAAGACCAGAGTCTGAACTGCAAAATCCATCATTCTCTTATATACAATACTGAGAGCAGAACTGTTTGCCAGGCTCTTCCATCAATTCCACTTCCATTTTTTGACCTGCCTGTCAGAGACAACAGTTTAGGGGGGAAAAATAAAAAAAGAAAGCAAGCTACTTAATAAATAAGTGCCCTTCCCATGAATCTTTAACTGAAAGCCTTGACTTTATACATCCAGATTAAAAACCAGGCCTATGAAATGTCGTTTCAATGCAGCATGTAGACTCTCTTGTGTCCTCCACTGCTGTCCACTCACACAGAACAGCAGAAGAACAGACACCCCTATTTTTTAGTTGATTGTACAAATCTAGCAGAACAAAAACAAAGGGCACCACCCTAAGCTACAGCATGTTTTTATTACACAAGTAGGATGGCCATAGATTTACAAGGCATGAAGAACATGCATGAGACAGCTTACTCTTCATGCAAGAAGCAGTGCTCATCACATGCTCTCCTCCCTAGCTCTTCACATACTGCTCTTGGAAATCACAGACACATTCTTGTCATTCAGACTAACATTTGAAAGAAACACAAGGTAAACATATTCCCTTGCTAAAAGTAAAGTCACAAAGAAAGAATCAATCGCAATCAAGTGTCACAAATGGCTTAAGCAAATTTCTGAGAATCCACATGCTTCTTCCTCACCCACCCAGTCTCACCACTCTTGGTGGCAGCAACTAGTGCTCAGGTAGCTGTGAGGTCAGCTGGATCACATCTCTGCCTTTGGTGAAAAACAACCCTACAGGAAAATCCGTCTGAACACAAAGAAGCAAGCTGATCTAGCTGACTCTCCAGCCACGCGTACATCAGTGCCAGCAAGAACGAGCAGGTGGGAACATCTTGTTCTGCAACAGCACAACTCCAGACCAGCTGAACCTGGTCACAAAAATTTCACCCTCAGCCAAGCTGGAAAATGACATCATTGTTCTCCTTCAAATTTGGGGGTTTTTGTTGTTTTGTTTTGGTGTTTTGTTTTTTTTTTTTTTTTTTTGCAAACAAACCCACAAAAGTAAGACAATGCTTACAGTGTCATTACACTAACACTCTTGCTGGTCACACTGAGTAGCACTGTTTGATTTTTCCCAGTTCAGCCTTGCCTTTTATTCAGTTTGTAAACATCTCTTTCCTATGTTCATAGAACACTTGGCATAAGGTTCTTCCATGGCAATACAGACTTACTGATACATGCCAAGCCCCAAAGAAACATGAACTCTTTAATGACTAAACTATCAAACTGGTCCATCTCCTTTCCAATGGAGACCAGAATATAGAATCATAGAATAGTTTGGGTTGGGAGGGACCTTTAGAGGTCATCTAGTCCAACCCCTCAGGCATAAGCAGGGCCCTCATCAAGTAGATCAGGTTTCTCAGAGCCTCATCCAACCTGATCATGAATGTTTCCAGGGATGAGGTATCTACCACCTCTCTCGGTAAGCTGCTCCAGTGGTTCACCACTCTTATCATAAAGAATTTCTTCCTTATATCTAGACTGAATCTACCTTCTTTTAGTTTAAAACCATTATCCCTTGTCCTATCACTAAAGGCCCTATTAAAAAGTCTGTCCCCATCTTTCCATAGGTCCCCTTTAAGCACTGGAAGGTTGCTATAAGGTCTCCCCAGAGCTCTCTTCTCCAGGCTGAACAAGCTCAAGTTTCTCAGCCTGTGCTTCTAGGATAGGTACTCCAGCTCCCTGATCATCTTCACGGCCTCCTCTGGACTTGCTCGAGCTGGACATAGTACTTCTGGTGGGGGTCTCACCAGAGCAGAGTAGAGGGGGAAAATCTCCTTCCTTGACCTGCTGGCCACACTGTTCTTGATGCAGCCCGTGACATGGTTGGCTTTCTGAGCTGCCAGCGCACGTTGCTGGCTCATGTCCAGCTCTTCATCCACCAACACCCCCAACTCCTCTGCAGGGCTGCTCCCAACCTCTTCATCCCCCGACTTGTATTGGTACCAGGGGTTGGCCCAGCCCACGTGTGGGACCTTCCACTTGGCCTTGCTGAATATCATGAGGTTCACATGAGCTCACCTCTCAAGTTTGTCCAGGTCTCTCTGGATGGCATCTCGTCCCTCGGGTGTGTCAGCTGCAACCCTCAGCTTGGTGCAGTCTGCAAACATCCTGAGGGCACGCTCGATCCCACTGCCTAATTCACTGAACAGTAGTGGTGTAGGACGATCTGTTCCATGATGGTCCCAGGCACAGAGGTGAGGCTGACAGGTTGGTAGTTCCCAGGGTTCTCTTTTCTATTCTTTTTAAAAATCAATGCAATGTTTCCCTTTTTCCAATCACTGGGGACTTCACCTGACTGCCATGACTTTTCAAGTATCACAGAGAACGGCATGGCAAGTACATCAGCCATGCACTAACATGCACTAATCTTAGCACAAAACATACTCACAGTTTGTGTAGTACAGGTGATGCAAGTGGGTAATGGCCTAACACATCCTCCTTGAAAGGGTCCAAAGTGAAACAATCCATAATATAAAGAAACCATCTGAGGAGTGAGCAGTGGTAAAAGCAGCCATCAAGTTGACTGAATTTGAATTCACATTTCCAGAGACAAGACCATGCAATCAGGCATTCCACCTTGCTATGAAACTCTGAAGTACTACTATCTAATGGACACACACTGTGATGGCACTGAATTTGTTCACTGCCAAAATCACATTTGTTGTTTTTACTTGTGTTTTCCCCTCCCTGTTTAATTTCAGGAGGCTGGCAGACAGTTAAGACGTGTCAACAGATGGCAAAGGATGGAGAAGTGAGACACTTCAACTGCTAAAGGGCATCTCTACCATCCACACCAGACCTGGCACAGAAACTACCAGCCTGAAGATAGACATGGGTATCACATGTAGTTGAGAGAAAAACAAATGCTCTTGAGACAAGAAACAACACCTGGCTGTTTACTCACAAGCCACTGAAAGAAAGGTGAATGGAGGTGTCAATGACAGGCAGAGTTTTATTTACACTAGGTTTAGGTCACTGTTCTGTAGACTCTGAGTTACAAACTGGGGCAGCATGACTTCTCATTTCCTATCCAGGATCAGAAATGAGTAGTCTTCTTGATTATTCGTTACGTGGGCAAAGTCAGAAGATATGTTAACTTGCCAAGCAAGTGAAAATAATTTTCCCCATAGAGGGTCCATATTCACAGATGGAAGAGTAACTGTGCATTGTATTCTCACCACTACAGCCCCTGGACTACAAGAGTAGGTTGTAATTTTATGACATACACAGAACAGATGTGAGATCTCTTGAGCAAATTTAGAATCTCTAACAAGAAGCAAGAGATAGTGATTTACAGTAGGGCATTCAAGGCAACACATGAATCTACCAAAGAGGCAAAATATATCAGCTAGTGTTCAGAAACCTTGGAAATTCATGCCTTGGGAAAGCCACCTGAGAAAACAAAAGAGAACATTCAGTAAGGAAGTTTTTAAACACAAATACTTCTATGAGACCTTCCTGGGAAAAGAAAAGAAAAAAAAGGCAAACAAAAATATTAGATTCCAGTCAATTATATTCTCAAGAAGATAATAAGCGTCTTGTATTTAGGGAATGTTTTATAGCCTTTGTGTTTTTTCATCCCTAACATCACAGTTAGCAAAAGAATTGTGTCCTGAACACATACATAGAACTAAGGAAACAAAAGAAGCTGGAAAATTATTACTGGACCTTCTTTTTAGAAGCTGTTTTATTATTCCTTGTTTCCTGAAACAGTAAAAAAAAAAAAGAAGAAAACTTCAGCAATCAAATTTTTAGTGTTTTCATTTGCCATAAGCCCGTCTCCTACACAAGTCCCAGTTTCTCCAAGAAGTTTTAAGAGAAGAAGCTGATTACAGACATACTGTCCTGACACACCCTAGATGTCTGAAACTCTCAAATGTTTGCCTGCTCCTTCATTTGAATTTCAAGAACATTAAGCAGCTCACTGCATACTAGATGCAGGAGATTCTTACAAACATGATTCCTGCCTCAGAAAAGCCCAGGTGACTGTGTTTGCATTTTCAGACACCTGAGTGGTTGTGTAGATTCCATAATTCTAAATCTATCAGAAAAAGCATGTACCCTTAACAAACCCAAACATTTGATTTACAGCTGGCCAACCGTGACATCAGGACCCACTAGAGAACAATAAAGTTATTTCATATACACAATTATACCCAAGGATATTTTTAAGGATAAAAAGTTACCCCAAATAATTAAGCAAGTTATAATCCACATTTAAAATGAACAACTGACAGCGCACTCCACATTCTCCTCAGTTTTTAGAGTGACTAGTACTGTCAAGTGACTAAAACGAAACCTACTCCTCTATGACAGGAGTGTGTTTTTGTTTTCTTATTAAAAACAGTGAGTTCTTCTGGCACAGCATAGCCAAAGGCAAATTATAAATTAAATGCTAAAAGTTTTCAGTGCCCATGCAAGCTTTGATTTAAATAACTGCTATGGTTTATATTTTTCGGTTGCATTAATTTTAATTACATGCAACTCCAATGCAGCAAACCCCATTAAAGTCAACCTAGTTGATTTAGATCCTCTCACAACTTAAATGCCACAACTTCAGTGTATGAGAATTGGCAAAGGAATTCTCTGCTTTATTAGGTCACTTGCTCAGGAGATGAGAGAGAAGAATCTCATAATTAGAGTGTAGAGTTTAATGCTCTGCTTGTTCAAATGTGAACACAAAGCAACCAAGCTAAAGCTATTACAGTATTCGTAATTCATATACAGCCTTTCACAATGCTGAAGTGACTTCTTTTGTAATCATTGTATTTTGCTTAATAGAAGATGAGCTCCATCTGTAACATTAAGTCTAGATGTGGAAGCATACACTTCGTTGCAGAGTGTGCAATGGGAACAATATGGTTGAATCCCTCTTCAGTTCTGTGATTGTTTGGTCCCAAACAATTTTCTGCTAGGTTGCATTAACAATACACTTGCCCATTTATCTTCGCTGCAGCAGCGCTGGAGCTACAGAAGTTACAGAACACAGCAAAATTGTTGCAGCTCTATAAAACACTCAGTCATCTTGCTAGAGTAAGCAAGATTTTTGAAAGCTTGTCTTTCAGCTGGAGTTTGTCTCCTATAAGCTGTTCCACGAACAGCGCTGGCTACTGACTGGTGAAGCAATGAACACACGTGAAGAAAGAAGGCTGAGAGATTCTATGTCAGGCTTATTCCTGTTAAAAGATTGTTTTGCTTATACAGCTAGGCCTTGCTTCTTAAGAGCTACTGCATGAAAGCCTCCAGCTGTGTAACTACAAATAATAACAGAACATCTGAAACTAAAAAAAAATACCCCTGTCCATTGCAGGTCAGATCACTGAGAACGGCTTCTGCACAAAAAAAAATAAAAAAAAGTCTTCAGGCAAAGAAACAATCACATCAACTGATATACTTTGAGGTTTAAGAGCTGTTTGATCTATACATTCCTTGTGATGCTCAATTCATTTCTGTGCCACCAACCAACTTGCAAAGAAGAAATCTGGGATTTTGCACTAATTCAATCAGAACTTCAAATATGCAATTGCAACCTCAGTCAATCAAGTTGGGCTATTAACTCTGGCAGAGAGAACATTACCTAAGAAGTATGATCTCCTCCATTTACTAATCATTTAGGATATCGTTTTAATATTCCCCTATAAAGTTTCAAATCCAAAGCACCAGTTTAAGAGTCTGAATTTTTGCTGAAGCATATAAAGGTACATACAGAAGAAACGTTATCTGAACACTGAAAACAGATTTAGAGTGAAAAAAAAATCACAAAGTCAACAAGCAAAGGATGCTCCTGAAGACCAGAAATTAACTTTTTAAGCTTGTAACGTTTCTAGCTCTGGAGTTTAATCAGTTTTTAGTTTTGTAGCAACTTTTCTAAATCATCGGCACAGAACCGTACATAAAACCAAATCTTGGAAGAGTGAGCATAATGAAAGAAGTCTTACTAGCAACTTCTGCCAGGCATGATAGCAACCATTTAGCAAAGCTAGTGTTATTCATTAACTTTCCATTTGCAGGACAAGAAGAAAGATCCAACCCCATTGTTGCCCTCCATCCTGCAAACAGCTGTAAATCTCCCTGTGTGGATTAGGCAGATGCTGCATGAGGTACAGGCCTCAAAGCCATCTGCACAATGCTGTATTTTCAGATGAGAACGGGTCATCGTTAAGCATCACCTTCGTTCAAAATTAACTGTGTGCAACTTTCACTCCACTCCTAATTACTTCCTAATATTTTCCTTGGCAGTCTACATACTTCGATTACAGTAATAATCATTTTGGGGGGTGGAATACTTAACAGAGAAAAGAGAAATGGAGAGGTGGCACTTACTGTGTTGCATTTTGTCCCACACACCACTTGTCGGTGGTTCAGCCACTGCGAGGCAAACACTTTATTGAGGGTGCCGAGGTGAAATTCTTTCTCCTTCAGGAGGCTAGGAAGATGCTGGGCTGCATATCCGTGCAACAAGCGGTAATAACTGGACTCATTCTGCATCCTGACCTCTCTACCTTTCAGATAATACACCAGGGACCTTTTCACTGGGGCGAGTCTTTTCCTTTTGTGAACTGAGTGGTCCCAGCCATACTGTGGAAGATAAACATGGAAACTGGATAAAACAACCTGAACAAACTTAAGACACCGACCCTTCCAAATTCAAAGAGATTCCCAACAATATGCTTAAGTCTTCCAAACTACCCACGGAATATAGTACACGAAGGTTAGGTCCAAAATGCTGATACAGCCTTCAGCAACGTAAAATTAAACATTAAATATTTGCTGAAGCGACGCTGCAGTGGCATTAGAAACAGTCCACAGCGGGTCGGCACGGTTGAGACGCTCACAGAGACAAGGGGAAGCCGAGAAGCACTTTAAAATAGGAGCGGGCAGCCCCGCCGTGGGCTCGGCAGGTTTAGGGGTGACACAGCGGGGGGGGGGGGGTGGGGTGGCCCAATACCGACCGCGCCGTTCATCGGCCTCCTCCGGGCCAGCCCGGGGTGGCCCCGCAGCATCGCTGAGCCCGGGGGGCGGCGGCGCGGAGCCGGCGGTTACCGGCCGAACGGCAGAACCCCACGGGGGTCGGCAGGAACCCGGGAGAGCCCCCGGGGCGGGGAGCGGGGTGCGTAGGAGAGGAAGGAGGGGGAAAAGAAGCTGCTTGCTGTATCGCACCAACACCCCGAACACCTTCCCCCAGGCACGGGAACCCCGCCACCCCTCCTTCCCCGATCCAACCGATCAAGCGGGACACGGCAACCCCCAGCCGGGGTCACTCACACACACACACACACACAGACACACACACACACACCGCCCCGGGCACCGACCCCAGCACCGGGAGCACCGGCTTGCCCCCCACCCTCCCGCTCCCCCCAGCCTACCTGCTCCCCCTGCAGCCCCCCGGCGGCGGCCGCCGCCGCTTTCCGCTTCCTGCTAACTGTTTTCCGGGCCATAGTAGAAGGAGGAGAAGGAAGAGGAGGAAAAGCCGAGAGCCCGGCCCGAGCCCCACATGGAGCAGGAGGGTGAGGCGGCCGCCGGGGGACAGGGCATATAAGCGCGGGGAGCCGGGCCCAGGCACTCTCCGACGCAGGCCCCGTCGACCGCACTTCACGACATTTTCCCCGGGATATATATATATATATATATTTATTTTTTTTAAGTTTTTTTTTTTTTTACGACAGTCGCGTCGCACCTTTGCGGCGGCTCCCCCGCCCCTCCTGTGAGCCTCGTTTCCTAGCAACCGGCGAGCTAGCCGGCCCTCCGCCGATGCCAAGGCAGCGGGGCCCCGCGCGGCGCCCCCTGGCGGCGGGGCGGGCGTCCCCCGCCTCCCCAGTGTCGGCACCGGGCAGGCGAGGGGGCTGGCGCTTTTCTTTCGCTTTTTTATTTTTGAGCAACGGAAACTTGTCGGGAAATATCTGGAAGGAGGCTCATTTGCCTATAGCTTGTCTGTATCGCTTGGCTTTATCACTTGGCTTCTCCGAGTGACGGCGAGGGGTCGGGTGCACGCCGCGTGGTGGGTGGTGAGGCGCTCTGTCAAAATGTCGAGGGGCTTCACCCCACCAGAAAACCCCCAGTTTGTGGGGGGATTAAAGGGCATACGGAATATTTGTATTTCATTGTGCTGCTTTAAAACTGGCGTGGATGGGTGGGTGCGTTTCTTGATGCCCGCAGAGCTCATATGCACTTTTCCCCTACGCTTACAGAGGCAAAAATTTAAAATAGCTCCAACTCGGCGATCGACGTATTGCAGGTGAAATTGCAGAGAAAAGAAAAAGGACGAGAGAGAAAAACGTGTGACGTGCAGGCGGACTTCAAGAAAAGCCATATCCTGACCCCTCAAAACCCTCTGGTGCTTCGAGTCGCATGAAATCAGCAAACATACTGTCTTCCTGACAAATAAGACATTTCTTTTATGCCATTTTTTTTTTTTTTTGTGTTTCCATCTAGCGAACCTCGAAAACAAGGGAGCTGTGAAAAAAAAAAAAAAAACAAAAAACAAAAAACAAACAAAAAAAAAAAACAAAAAAAAAAAAAAAACAAAAACCCTACGCAACTGCCACTTGCACTTAAGACAAAACCCCTCCGCCCAAGCTGCTCCGAGGTGGAAGCACCGTGCTGCGGCCCATCCCCGTGGGAGTGACCCCTCAGCGAGCGGAAGGGCGGCAGCCCCGCCCGGGTGGGGGGACGGGGGCGGGCGCCGCGGCGGCCATGGCGGCTGAGGGAAGGGCTGAGGTCTGTCAGGCAAAACGGCTGCGTCTGGGCCCAGCTCGCCGCCTTCACCGCGTCCCCGGGGGGAGGCTGTGGCCGTGCCCAGATGGGATTGGAGCTGGAGGAGCCGCGGGCAGAGCCGGAATGGGGGGCAGGCCCACGGAGGGGAGGGGGACACGGAGGGGGGGGGGACACGGAGGGGGGGGGGACACACGGAGACCGGCCCCGCCACAACCGCCGGAGGAGGCGGGGCTGTACTCACCGTCGCCCCGCCCCTTCCCCCTCCCGGTTGTGCCTGACGTCACCGCGAGCCCCTTCCCGATTGGGCCGGCCGGGGGGAAGGGGGGGGCAGGTGACCCTGGCGGCGTTGACGCCGGCGCGTCGCCGGGGAGGCGGAGTTGGAGGGCAGGTAGACAAGATGGCGTCGCCCGTTCGTGGGGCTGGAGGGGGCGAGGCGGGGCGGGCGCCGTAGGGGCGGGCGGCGGACGGTTTTGACAGCGGGAGCAGCCGGGGCTGTCGGCCGGGGGCCGCCACGCAGGTAACGCGCGGGGGAGCGGGCGCCGGTCCCCCTTGTCGCGGGGCCTGGGTGGGGTTGGTGCCGCGCAGTCGGCCGCTCCTCGGGCTCTCCGCCCGCCCGCGCTTCCCCTCATGTGGGGCGAGGGGCCTTCCGCGGCCCCGTCGTGATTCAGCGGTCGTGGAGTGACGGCAGGGAGGCTTCGGGGGCCGCTGTCTGCCCGAAAAGGGGAGCGGGGTGGGGGGAGGCTCGGCTCGGCTCGCTGCCCCGGGCCGGGTTAGCGTGTGGCCTTGCTCCTCCTGCGCGGCACCGCGGTTCTGCTGCCGGAGGTGCTGCTAAATGGAGGTGGGAACCCACGCCGACAGCTCGGAGGGACCGAGTCCCGAGCTGGACCCGGGGAGAAGAGCGGGGTGAGGGAAGTAGGGCGACAGCCCTCTCCCTACGCTCTCCTGCTTCCCGGCAGTTTCGGGGACAGCCCGAGTCAAGGGAGTACCTTTCTGCTTCATAACTCGTGGTGACTTTGCCTTCTGAGAGCGGACTGCCATCGAAATCTGAGAAAACGGTTACTGTCCATGATATTTGGAAGTGACTTCCTCTTCATGGCAACTAGATCTTCTGTGAAGAATGAAACATCTGTTTTTGTATGGGGGAGGCCGAGGGGTAGGCATATGTGGTTTATGTCAACCCTGCTTTCAGGTGATTTGCTAATTTCTGGTTCTTGTGTTCTGAAAATCATAGTACTCACCTTCCCTATACCACTTGTCACTTTAGATTTCTGTTGTGTACTGTATTCACTCTCTGGTTGCATCTTGTACGCTGAAGAGCCAGAGTCTTCTTTATTTCATGGGTGGTAGCCCTTCACATCTCTGTTTATGCTTATTATCTATTTCTGCATCTTTTCCATTTAGCTGTTCTGCTTTTGAATGGGGAAGAGGATTATATCTTTCTCTGCATTTGAGATGCAGGCACACCATGGATGTATACACTGGTGTAAGAATACTTCAGTTTTGTAGTTTCTAACTTCCTGATAATGCCTCTTGTTCTGTTTATTCAGCTCTTACTAGAAGCAAAACATTTTACTGTTTTGTGAAGCCATTTAGTATCATCCAGGAACTCTCTTCCTGAGTTTTGATAGCTCAAAATCTATCACTTTAAGGGGAAAGTTAGGATTGCTTTTTTTTTTTTTTAATTAGTAAAATAAAATACAATAGATGGGAGTTATTAAAAGCTTTATGAAATCTTTTATTCCCCACAACATTTAAAAATTCCAAATAAGTCAAAATAAAAAAAAAAAAGTCTTACAGAAGTCTTATGACCTTGGTAGAGATAAGTAGATGGACTCTGGTGCTTCGCTGTGCAACTAATATAGCTGTCATCTTTGACACAGTAAAAATACAATCGTGTTGAATTTAAGCACTTTGAGATGAAACAAGTGTGAGTATTGCTCAGTTAAAGAACAACTGAGTTGTGACTGCTGATCTAACTTCAGTGGCTGCATTACTGATAGAAGGTGTACTGCATTTCACAGCCTGTTAAGAGACTTTTGTGGGAGCTTGGTGAAGGGAATCTTACTCCAGTTGTGATCTAGGGTGTTAAGGAAAAAGAGTAAGTAGTGCAATTAGCCATACCTCTTCCTCACCTGCCTTGCCTTATAATTCTCGACGTGTGGGACTTTCTGTCTCTGTGCGTGGGACTTTCTGCCCCTGTGCATGCAATCCTGAAACTGCTGGCTTCCTAGGGCTGACCCTGCATACCTGGGATCTCGGCTCTGTGAGAGCCTTTTTGAGGGGAGAGAGGAAGAAACTGTTTTGGCCTCCTCCTCTCCTTTTCTCCATACAGAACAGAGCTGTGTGCATAGCACTATACTAGCCATGGGGAAGAGAATGGGGCAGGGATGGTACATGTAGCAGCACAGCAGAGCTGGACCGATTTATTCAAGGCCATGTGCAGGATGGTGTTAGGTTGCAGTGCTGTGTCAGTACTGCTACTTAATGGCTTCATGTTTCTGTACATGCAGAGCTGTGATTCAAAAGTGCTCGTGATGCTTTAGATCACCATTTCAATTGAGTGACTTAAACCTTTTAGGCAAAACCTTAATTTTAAGGATAGGGCAAGAGAAAACATGTAGTCTTTAGTTTTAGCTTTTGCAAGCTCATGGTTTTAGTCTCAGAAACAAAACTGAAAGTGATTGCACTTTTCTAGTCTCACTGGCAGTGTCTGGCCTGCAGGTTTGATACTTCCTGTTTTTCCCTGTGAGTGCACTGTTAAAGGAGTCTGTGTAGTTGCTTCTGCTAAGATCAGACACTCTGCATAAGTCAAGTGTAAACTAAAATAAAGGTACCTGAAACTTCAAAGGGGAAACTGAGGAAATCTCAGGTATAAGGTATGTGAATGAATAAATGTAAAGTTTCTCTTTACTCTTTAATCATCTTAATGATGAAAAATTATCAAAAACATGTGGAAGAACTTATCTCCATTGTTCACATGGTGTTTTACAGTGCCCTGTATTTGTTATGCTAGAGACAAAAATCTCTGACAGAATAGGAGTCATGTTTCTGGACCAATTAAGCAGACCACATCATCTAACTCAGTCACACAGACAGACAGAGTTGTTTTGGCTGGTGTTGGTGGCAAAAGTGCTGTATTGCCATAGAAGGCATCACCTTACTCATCCTCCTTTTTATTTGTATAAGCTTGCAGTTTCCTGTTGCTTCCATAAACTTTAGGGATTGATAATTAAGGACATAATATTGTTGTCAATGTCCAGTCTCTATATTGTAAGTTTTTGACATCAACCTATTCCTGTATTTTACTGTTGGTGCTGGATTGACTATTTTGGTAAATAGGTCTGTGAGAAATGTAGTTTTACTTATTAGACAGAAGTTCTGTCCAGCCTTCTTTGGCATTTTGTTTTTAACATAATCACTCCCAGTCTTTCCAGACATAAATTCTGGAGCTTCAGCTGTCATTTTACAAAGATTTCTACCTAAAGGCATTACTATCTGTTTAAAGTTGATCAGTGCAGTTTGGATCGAGTGAAAAGAAGGTCTAGTAGAGCTGTAATTGAAAAGCTCCAGAAGATGTTCTTGAGAACTATTGTTTGAAATTATAATATACAAATTATAAATAGCCTTCTTGTTTGAAAAAGTAGGTCTTCTAGGGTGTATCAGACATTGGTTTCTCTTCCCTGTATTCTGTCTGCTTGCTCTGATAACTAGGAAGGCAATGCTGTTGATTTTACAGCATGTATCACTCTACAATCGATTGTTTTTGATTGCAGTTGAGGATACAAGCCTGAGCTCACAGTTTTTGTGTTAAACACTTGGGTAGGTAATCCTCTCTGGTATGCAAGTGCATTTCTTAATGTTTTGACCCTCTGTCTTGGTTTGGATAAGCTCGAGTCCTGTGTCCCTGATGACCTTTCGGAATCAGTGTAGTCTTGTATTGAGGTCTCCCTGAGAAACTGATCATTGGGGTTTTTCCCTCTCAAGTGATCAGATTTATTCCTTGCTTGCATGGGCAAGGAATTTTCTTAAGTGTCAAGAAGTACTGTCTTTTCTGTGGTTGGGAAATTTTGAAAGAATAGCTTTTATGTCCAGACTTGATTGGGAGGTTTTGGGTTTTGGTTGGTGGTTTTGTTTTTGTTTTGTTTTGTTTTTTTCACTTTGAAGACTATAAGATCTTTTCAGAATCCTTTAAGCTTGCAGTGTACTTGAAACACGGAATTATATCAAAGAGGGGACAGAATAACATTGCTCTGACTTAAGTTTAAATCTTCTTTTCTAGAAGAGAAGGCAAATTGTTTCTGAATACCATGTTACATTAATAGTGTTACTGTTTCTAACCAACTGACTGAGTTTAAATGGAAATTCTGAGCTTGTATTTTCTCAGCTGCTTTTTGTGTCACAAACTCTTACACAAGAGTAATGTTTTAAGTAGGGAAATCAGAAGAGCATGAGTCCTATCCAAGACGTATTCTTTAGCTAGAAGACAGTCTGAGTAGGAATATACTTAAGCTACTTAGCTATTGGTAGTTGGTATAATGGAAACTAGTAACAGATTAAAGAGTTGTGAGCTCTTAGCTAGTCTGGTTTGTGTTGATGAAGATAAGCAGGCATGGTAAATATCTACTAGATTATGTGAAATATTTGATTTAAACCCTTTTCTAATTTATATGTTTGTGCTTGCACCATTTGACATCTGTAGGCTAGCAGCAGATGAAGCTGTGACTGAAATGACTGATGAGATTTATTCTGTGAGTTTGGGAGGTTGGATTTCCAACAGTATGCGTACTACCAGTTGTGCTATGTTTGAGTGTTAGCACTGTGCTTAATCTAGATACAGAGATGTGCTTATGTGTTCAACTTGATTTACCTCATCAGTTCTGAACTCTAAAATAAAACCAAATTCCTAGTTTATAAACACTCTGCAAAGTAATTGTTAAAGCATATGTAATTATTTTTCTGATACAGCAAAGCCACACTGGGATCCACCCTAATGACTAATACCATCATGCGGTATCCTTGCACAGTAATGTGTAATAATTTGAAATTGAAATATAGAAGGCACAGGTAGTAGGGCAAGGGGGTTATATGAATCAAATCACCATTAATCATCTGGAATAAAATTGTGTGTGGCAAAAAGGATAGCAAATCTTTATGCTGCATACCTTCTGAGAAAATAATGTGTTCTTAAACTTTTAATTAAGTATTAGGTCACCACAAGCAGTTTTTTGCTAGTCACTTTGGCTCCTTGGTAGAAAAAAAGGTGAAAGATTATTGAGTTTCATTTTGCTTGCTGTGTTTGTAACAGTATAAAAAGAAGGGGTTTTATTGTGCTTTTCAGAAAGTACCTTTAGCCTCTTTATTGGGCAGAGGGGGAATGAGTAAGTTAATGTATCCCATAAATCAGGTGTGAGTTGGAGTTTTACAAACAAAAACGGATGGAAAAATTATGGTAGTATAAAATAATTTGAAAACTGAGGGGGTGATGAACCATAAAAATTTGGGGGGGCAAATTTCTATATTACATGCTCCTGAGATTTGTGAGATCATTGTAGTCCTAGATTTGTTAACCAGGATGTAATTCTATCAGTGGTGATTGGCTGGCAGAGCTCTGTACCAGCAATTACTTTTACTACTAAGCAAATAACTATTTGAAATATCTTCTTCTAGATGCTATTCTGAGAAATACTTTTTAAAAAAATGTTTGGGTAAGAAATTTGTTTATCAAGTTCTAATTACCTAAATATTTATATTACTATTTTAATGTGAAGAACTGTCAGACTTTGCTTTGTGGCGGGAGATGCATTTCAGGACTCCAACAGCCTGAGGAGTCTTGTACTTGCACAAATGCAAAATGAAATTTCTTCAAGCCACTGAACTTCTGTGGAAGAACAATTACCAGATTCTGATTAGTGTTTTAGCAGAGAGCAATTTTCAAAATATCTGCAGTTACAGGTTTCCTTCTTGTTAGTAGAAGTGAGTTTAATACATGATTTCTGTTGACTTAACAGGAAATCTTTTGATAGCTAGTAAAAAGCTTGTAGTGTATTCCTAGATCACAGAATGCCTGTGCTTAGTAATGCAACTTCTTTGCAAAGAAAATGCAAGTTAAGATAGTAAAAAGCTTGTTGCTTTTAACTAACACTGAGTTTTTCTTAATTTGTATGCAAAGGAAAAGCTAGCAAATTCAAGTATGGACATAAATCTAATACTGTTGTGTTCTATAACCTCTTCTACATGAAGATCTTCAACTGGAAAAGCCTCAATAAATACAGCTTAAAGAATCCACCAGTGCATTATGAGATCCAAGACAAATGAAGGTAGACAAAGGTGAAGAAGTTGAATGTGGCATAAATGGCTAGAGGGTTTAAGCTTCTTGTGGAGCTGCAGATGGACTCTAGAAATACACATTTGGTTCACATAATGGCTGTCATATCTGTTTTCAGGTAACATGATAATGTAATAATCCTCTTCATACCTGACCTTACGTATTGCATGTACAAGTAGTATACAGTTCTGAAGGTCTGCCTGTCTCTTGGGATGTTCTGTATGTATTACGATACTGGACTGATGAAGAAGTTCTGCCTTCTGTCTCTCAGCCTTCTTTCCCTTCTCCCAAGGAGATAAATGCTTGAAATACACCAGTATTTAGTGCAGGGATCTAGCTATATTCTGGATAAATAGATTCTACCAAGTAGTGTAAAGGTCTTGTATGACTTGAAGGGAAAGAGAGAAGTTGTATATCCATTTTACTACAAGCCTTCTTCAAGGCATAGTTCTCCTGTAAATTGATGTTACTGCAGGAATGTAGATGTGATGCTTCTGTTGTTCAGCAGCACTGAATTTGTTTGCTAAAGTAGCTGGATTGAATCAGACATATGGGTTATAAAAGAGGCGGGAGGGACTGATTCTCAGGTTACAGAAGAAAATCTGGTATGTTGGTTGAGCAATGGCAAATCCTTAGTCTTCTTTAAAAAAAAAAAAAAAAAATCTTACTGCTTTGTTACAGTAGTGATGGTCCACTGAGACAGATCTCCGTACTGTTAGCAGTCCCATATTGTTGCCAGTCTGTTAGACATTTGGACAGGAAAAGCTGTGGGTATGACTGTTGCATGGTCATGGGGCAATCTCATCTAGCAACCTACTCTGGTCTAACTATAAAATAGAAGTAAGGCTAGATTGCTGAAGCTGAGTCAGATCTGTCAGAATGTGCTGAGGAAATTAGGCTAATGTGACTCTGAGGGCTGCTTTTCCACATGAAATGAGCTATTTATGTTTAGTTATTAATTTCTTTAAATGTTTCAGCGATTGCATTCATTACTGTAGCTGCTGAAGATATTTCTAATTTGCAGGAAAAAAGTTTATACCTCTGAGTGAAACTGGATATATAGTGTATAATGAAATTTCAGACTTAAACAAATATGAAGTAGTAACTTAGAAATAAAGTTTGGATTAAATCCAATTTCATATTATCAATCCAGAAGAACATCTTTAAGGCTTTTATAGTAAGATGAAAAGCTGAATAGGAATAATTTGATAGGTAATATTGGGAGCACAAAGATACTGGTCCAAATTTGAGACAACACAGTGAAATTCCTGGGGTAGCTGTGGATTTCAGATTCAGGAAAATCAAGTTCTGTTCTGGCTTTGCTGCTGGCCAGGCTGGATGACTGTGGGCAGTCTGCTTCACCTTTGTGCCTTGTTCCCCAGACCTTCAAAGCAGGGATAGTTCTACTGCTGGTTAAGTGCCTTGAAAATTATTCTGAAGTCTCATACGAGATCTAGGCAGTGCTGAGGGCATGAGGGAATTTTGGCAAAACTACTTTCTGTTTAGAGGAAAAGTAGTGAATGAAAAGTTTGCGCGTGTGTGTAAAGGTATTCAATTCTTGTCAGTATGACTATCCTGTAGCCTTCTAGATTTCCTCGGAGAGCGGTATCTTTCTGTGGCTATGGTTTGTTTTTCATTTTCCATTCCACTTGAGCATGAAACTCTAGTTCAGTCTTCATATGCTCTTATCATTGGGAGGCTTGTATCTGTGTGTGTCTCTGTCATTCCCAGTACCTTGTGAGTTTCTGGATTTTCCTCTGTACATTTTTGATAGAAAAATCATTCTGTGTTTGTAGTGAAGTACAGGCTTCCAGTCTGTACTAGTCCTTAAATTCATCTGCTCCAAACATTAACTACAAATGTAGAATTGCAGTGCTGGAAGAGTAAACTGAATTGTTGTCTTATGCAGAGAGAAAGCAGACCTTTTCAGTTTGTGGGTTGGGTTTTGTTTTTTTTTTTTTTTTTTCTTTTTTAAGTGGAGAAGTGTAAATCTTGAAATCCATTTCACTTGGAAACAGTAGGAATTAAGATAGTGGGTGTAGATGTTATTTTATGACGCTTAGGGATCTACTGAGTATCTTGTCTGAATGTAGCTGGTGGCCACTGCATAGTAGGGAGGAAGGGAGGGATGACACCTGTGATACAGAAGGGCTTTCTGAAGCAGTATGTTACTGTAGCAGTCCAGTTACTGTAGCAACTGGAGCATCCTTAAAAGTTACTTCTGGGGCACTGATTAGTTGCTCTGCTTTTCTTCTCAGAGGGTAAGGATTGTCTGTGTGTTTGTGTATCTTCAACTGCTAGTAACCTCAGCTGTGGCAGTTGCACACATAGAATGAACCTTGTTTAACAGATGTACTGACTCTTTGGTTTTTTTCCTGTTGCATGTGGCTTCCACTCCTGAACCTTTCAATCTGTTGTTGGACTATAGGCTGAACTGTATTTCCATTTAAGCAGTCCTAAATAGAGGGGCTTTGCTGTTTGAGAACTCCAAAATCAAGAGATTGCAAGGAAGATGTTTCTGCTCAGGACTGGAGTGTGCTGCCTTCTGGTGGTGTAGGCCATTGAAGTTTTGTAATATACAACACATCAGGCAGCTCATTGACTTATATTCTGTGGTTTTGTATTATATATTGCTGAGGGCAACCTCAGTTTAACTTCTTTGCTCAAAGATAAATTTCTACTTTTCTACACTAGTCAAGCTTGCTCAAGACAATTTAGCTTCCTGTGTTCCCAATGAATTCAATCCCAGCAGCGTACTCTGTGTGGGTTGCACCAGTTTGCTGAGTCTGTTCAGATGTCTGCTGCTGTTTTCACATGTTAGAGTAATTTTTTTGATAGCCAGTAATGATACTTCTGTTCCTGTGTGTTTTTAAAGAGCAGAACTTAATTTCTGCTACCAGCTCTGGTCTTCTCTAAAGTTAACAAGCCTTTTCAAGAAATACTTAAGGTGTTAATGTTCACTTTAAAACTGTTTCCTGCTCTTCATGTTCTGTTATGAATCAGTTCCATGTTTAATTAAAACAAGTGGAACTTGCTCATTTAAAATATGACTTCTGGTAGTGGAATTTAGTTTGGTGTTGACTACCATTGGTGTTTCCCATCTAGGTCATCTTTTTAATGCAGTCATTCAGTGTTTTTTGGACTGAGTGGAAAAACATGAAAGCAGGATTAACTGATACTATATTTGGAGATAAAAAAAGATTGGTTCTTATTTAGGCATTACTGCAGTGGGACCATATTTTTATATGCTTGATTTACTTTTTTATATTTCAGTTTGATTCCTTTCTTCTGTTGAGTTAGTCTGGGAAGGAGTGTATCCCTGCTGAGACCTCAGTTTGAACAGTCTTGAACAGTGATGAGGTGGTTTGTTTGTTTGTTTTCTTTGTCTGTTAGTTTACCCTTCAGTGCAGCAAAACCTGAGATCTTTTTAGATGTGTGTTTCTGTATATACTTATTTTCTTGTCTCAGCCTTGAAATGAAGGGTTGGATGAAGACAGATACCTGTTGGCTTAGTAGGAGCGACACCTGAATTAAGGACAAAATGAGCTAGCATTGAAAGCTGAAACTGTACCAGTGACATGTTGGTGGGTGAAAAAAGATATATAAGACCTATAAAAAGTCAAGTAAGTGTGTGAAGAATGTCACATCTGTAGCACCTGAGATGGAATTCACACTTCTTACATTAGCACTGTCAAGGCAAAGGCAAACCAAGCTTATGAGGTGTATTTTGAAAATCAGAAAGGTTTGCGATGGTGTAAGTTTTATGTTGTCATTTTGCAGAAAAATGGTTTGGAGAGCACACTTTTCCAGGTATGCTGTGATCAGCTCTTAGGTGCTTCAGTAGTAGGCAGTTTTTATAACTCCTGCTTTCGTGTATCTTAAATGTATATTTGGTGAAAGAGTAACTTACGGTGAATAAGGGTGTTTCTTGGAAAACAGGCAACACAAGGATGAAACTGAAAGATGGTAGATTAAGATTGGATATAAGGAAAAAATTTTTTTACAGTGAGGGTAGTGAGAAACTGGGGTTGCCCAAAGAAGTTGTGGATGCCCCATCATTGGAGGTGTTCAAGTTCAGGTTGGATGAAAATTTGAGCAACCTGATGTAGTGGGTACCCCTGCTCATGGTAGAGGGGTTGGACTAGATGATTTTTTAAGGGCCCTTCCAACCCAAACCATTCCATGATTGGTGGTTTCTAAATTAAGTGAATTTGTAGGGAACTTACATTCTCAGAATGTGGCTCTTTTAGTTGAGAGAAATGAGGTTTGTTAGTGGAAAACAGGGATGTCAGATGGCTGGAAAAGTTCAACAGTTTTAACTGCATTATGGGAGGAGATAATGTAGGGAGTGGGAGAAGCCTTTTCATGGCCTTATGTATATTTAATCTGCTTGAACTGAGAGTGCAATCAGGATTTGAAGCAGTGGCTCCCATGCCGAGCTCAAGGTTTTAGCCTGCTTGCTGCAGGGCAGGCAGAATTGTTTGTGGGTGGAATAGTTAATTTAGCAGGCTGTATTTTCTGTCAGTACCATACTGAGTTTTGCTGGGAAAATATTAAATGTGTGGTGAGAGTGGGTAGCACATGTGACCTTAGTATAAGAGGAAAAATTGATGAATCTATAGTAGTCTAACACTGGGCCCATTATTCTTGTACAGTGCAGTAGATACGTATTCTGACAGAGGTCAAATATATGAAATGGTAATTGATGTTTGACCTGCTGGCAGATTTTATTTTTCCATTTTAAAAAACTTCTGTGCAGTTTGATTTCTTGCTAGATGTTTTTTGTTTGCTTTGTTGAAGTAATTACATAGGCATTCATATTTCACCAAGTTTCTAACAAAAACATAACTGACAATAAGTAGTACCATTTCTCTTCTGGGCTTTAACAAGGAAAAGGTGACAGTTGTATAGCTTTCTTTGGAATGGATTTTTTTTAAGTAGTTATTTAGTTGTTGTAGTGTGTTTAAATGGATTAGAGTCTGGTTAATTAATATTTATCAAAAGAATACAAATTGCTTTCTGCAATAAAATAATCTGAGTTCTTGTGTCAGTATTGGGAGCAGATCCTCGTATTGTCAACAGAGTTGAACTTGTTTCTAGGTAATACAGGATCAGCTACATGTACACTTCTCTTGGTCAAAGAGCATAAGAAGAAAAAGCTTCAGACTGCACAGATTTTGTTACTTTTGAATTTAAAAGGAGATGTTCTGATTAATAGCAAAAGCTGGTTTACTCTGTTATGTTGGCAGCATTTTGGGAATGTTTGTCTAGCTCTCTTCATTCATAACTGGGACAAGTCTGAAGTATTAATAATATTAAGTACTTCAGAATCAGCTTGTAACATACTGAAGTATCACTGCAATAAATGGAACAGCCTTTTGATTAGCTCATGCTGCTCTGAGTTCCAGACATACATTTTAAATGTGCAGGATATTCCACTGTTTTTTTATACATCTTTACCAAAAGATCAGAATAAGTGGGCTATTTTGTTGGTGAAGCTAGGAACTTTAGCTAGCAGTCTCTCTCATTCAAGAAGGGTTGTATTGAAATACTAGATTTCTTCTAAAGTGCTAGGATTAACTAGAAAAGATAATACACATACCTGGCTCTGGCTACTGCTAAGATTACTGTTAAAGATTTGACTTGTTCATAGTAGTATGAAGTCTTGCGCTAATTAAGCTGAAGTAGCTAAATTTGTTAATAGTTACTAAATGCTTTCCGTCTAACTATTTTAAGCTCTCAGAAATGGTAGGTATTTGCCATCCAAACTTTAGATATAGGAAAATAGTAGTTAAAAGCAGTTGTTCTTCTCATCAAATTTGGGACTTGTTTCATTACTGCATTGTGAGATTATTGTAGCCTTCATTGGTGATATGAGTGCAAGATCATATTTTCTTGCCTTTTTTCCTAGAATATAGGATTTGCACGTCAAATTAATATTTTCTGCTATGGTTTATCATGCAAATCTGTCTTGTTTCTGTTGTATCTCAGGGAGGGGAAGATGGTCCTTCTATTTCTAGTTTATCACCCTTGGTGATGTTGTAACTTCTAGATTAGTGAAGATGATGTCAAAGCAAAAAAAAAAAAGATGTACATTCGCATGTTTTTTTCCTCTGCTTTTCTGTTTAGATGATTTTTAAATAACTTAGGTAACAATCACTAGTAGGAACTACACTCCAAAATCCACATCTGCTTTTGGAGTTGACAGAACCTGGACTATCCCCTAGTGTTTTGAGTTTGGAAGTCAGGCCAACATTAAATTTTGGTTGCAGATGGTTTTCTCTTGTGATAGGACTCTATGCTCTTGTTTGGCACATCAGTCTCTGGCCAGAGGAAAAGCTTGCACTGATCTACCTTGACCATTGGCTGGCTGTAAGTAATTTTCAGTTTTCTTATGCTCTTGCCTGTGAAACTTGTAGTTCTAGAGTCTTGTGTGGAATATAAGCTTCAACTTCATTGGAAACTTGTTTGGCTGGAAAGTGATTCAGTGAGTGAAAAACTGGTGCATTGGCGTGCTACGTTTCCTCAGCCATTGCAGGGTTTTTCCCTTATTTGTGGGTGAAATGTGTGGCAAATTACTTTATCTACCAATTACACAGTTAGTATCCTAAAGGAAGAATAGAGTTGTCCTTTGTCAGTTTGGAGCCTTAAATCCTTAACCAGCCCCAATAGTACGTGGTTTTAACAAGTGCAGTGTCTTTAATGAACGAAGTGGGATGTGACATGAGGATAGCTGTGTAACTACAGATGTCTAATGTTAATGCAGTGAATCCATATGGAACAAGAGTGAGAGATGCCGTGCTTCTTTGACAGTGTGTGGAAGAGCTGTCTTCCACATCCGGTTGATTGATGTGTACTGAAGCAGAAGGTCTAATTGCCCACTTTGTCACATTAAACAATGGCACAATTTGAAGAGTCAATTTCTCCTAATGTTTGTCACTGCTAGGAAGATGTTATCCAACATCTACATGTAAAGCCCCATAATAGATGTTACTGCCATCACGAAAGAGTGTTGTCTCCTAATCCGATAATGTGATCTGCACACAAACCTACTCTTCAGGGGCTCTTTTCTCCCTGTCCTTTCTACTCATGTATTTCGGAAATGTTTTTTAAAAGTGACATTTCATTGGTTCCTGTCCATCTGCCCCTCAAGCACTGCACTGGAAATAGCTAAATTAGTTTGATGTTATAGGCTGTCCTTCAAAATTTAGATGTCTTGTCACAGTTGCTTGGATTGCTGTGTGTGCAGCAGATACACCTCATCCCTTTCTCCCTCCACCCCCTGTTGTCAGTGTAATCCCTACTCTGCCTTTGATTAAATTTGAAGTGACCATTTGTATTTATAATCCCATGAGATGAAGATATGTAATCAGATTTGTTTTAACCAGTGGCCACTGAAAATTGAATGGAAACTCCATACCTGTATTTACCTCAAGGAGAGTCTGTTTTGTTCTTGTTAATCTTAAAAATAGACTAGGAACCTTAATGTACCTTATCTCCTGGATTGCAGTAGCATTTAAAAGTAATTACTATAGAAATACTTAAAACTTTTTTTTTTTCTGTTAAGACTAGTGAAAGTGATGCTTTTTCTTTTCTCCTCCCACCCACCCCCCCCCTTTTTTTTTTTTTCTGCAGGGTATGTGTTTGAAACATGTCAAATCCAGTTTTACAACAACTTTATCCAAAGAGCTGTTATCAGTGTCTCAACATGATCAAGCTTAATGAAAGGGGCTGACTGTGCTCACAATTTGCAGAACTGTTAGAGTTACAAAGCAGAAGCATTTGTTGCAGATTTTAGGGTGATGTCATCTATTTGGAGACTGCAGTAAATGAAAATGAAATCTGTTTTGTACTGTAGTAAACTTCTGTAATCAGCTTTTTACTGTCAGTCTATGTAAGAGATCTTAATTGTGTAGCAATGGTTGGATAGTTATATAGATGAGAAGTTTTAATATAAGAATCTTAACTTTTGTTTTATTTTGCAACAGGCATTGCCTACTTATATTTTTCTTGTATGAGATTATATTGCAGAATCCTGATGTTGGTTATAGCCTTTCACTTGCACTGAAACAAGTAGTTATAATGAAAACTTAATCTGCTGTCTAAATCTAGAATACCTGTGATGCATTAGAAATCAATCACTTGAATCAAACTGCTTTTCACTGTTTCTCAAAGTAAAATCAGTAGTAGTTCCTGACTGTAATATAGAGAGAAGAAAAATGGTCGTTTCTTTTTGAAGTTTTTTGTCTTCAGAGTGAATGAATGCATGCATCCTCAGTTCTGTGTACTTAGACTACACAGTGCGTATTAGCAGGAAAAATGGAAATTTCAAGATCAGGTCTCTCTTCTCTGAAAATCACGGAAGTGCTGATTTGATTATGGTTGATAACTTGGGCATTTTGGTTTCTTGTGACCCATAATACGTACGTTTCTCATTTATCTGAATCTTAGGTGGGAATTACTTTAGAGATTTCATGTGGTGTGGAATCTAGACATATTTGCACCCCAAAATGAGGGATGTAGCCACAAGAGACCAGTTGTTCTTGACAAATAGTTAAATTGGCTTGAGTTATCACTGAGAAAACTGCCATGTACCATTAGTGGTACTTCCAACTTGATTGGTCAGAGCTCTGTCAGAAGAGAAGGAATGTAGATATAAACTTCAGGGAAAACACCAATAGAAGGAACATGGAAATAATAATTTAAAAACACCCAAACTTCCCACCAGCTTCCCATGAATCATTCTTGGTAATGATTTTCTTTTTTTTTCTCTCACCTATTGATGAGACCGTCCCTTTGGTATTGCTTGACTGTACAAAGTCACGCTTCTCTGGGTTCTCCTTGTTGTCTGGCGCACAGCTAAGTAGCCATTCAGGTTTAAGTGGTGATGTGCCAGCTGGACTGTCTTGGTCATCTCTATGCTATCCCTTCAAGCTTTTCCACCTTGTCATCTATGTCTTTGTGCCAGTTGTTTCTGTCATCAGTTTTGTCTTGTCTTTCTCTGTTTCTGAATCTTTGTGTTTTTCTGTTGTGGTTGTTTACCTGTCCCCACATCTCCTTTCATCATCACTCTGAGGTCCTCTGCCCTCATCCAGGGCTCTGTTGTACTGTGTTCCTGTCTAGTTTTAAGAATGTTGCCCTATTGCTTCAGTGTTACTATGTAAAAAATGAGCATACAAAGAGGAAGGAAAGAGCTCACATAAGGTTCCTTCAGTGGCTTCTGATGTTAAAGCTGCTTATAACTTGCATAGCCCTGATGTTATCTTCAGAGGGTTAGCCAGAACCAAGAATGAGGGAATGGGGTTAAGGAGGTTGACATTTATAGAAGAGAGCTTGTAGGTGGCTGTAAGAAACCTTGTAGTATTATGCAACTAACTTGTTTCCCTAGCCCAGGAAGGGTGTTGAAAAATTTTACATGCAGTATAGTGTGTCCTTTGTCAATTTAAAATGTTCAGTAAAGCATCACATCAAAATGGATGCCTTTGATCTCCAGAGGATGCTGAAGGGCATTTGTGTGAATAGCACATAGGGTCACCCATTTGTCCTCCATTAGCTGCCAAGTCATTTTGATTTCTAAAAGAGCAGTAGCAAAGATAAGCAAACCTTTACTGCACGGTGTAACATCTTTTACCTAAGTAAATACAGTTCAGATAATGCCCAGAAACACAGTAGCAACATCAATAACCTTCTAACTGGCTGCAAATATTTATCTTTACCACCCCCACCATTCACACCTCCCCCTCCAGGAGGACAGAGCAATAGCAAGATGCTTGTAACTGTGGTCCCTGAATAGCTTATCAAATCTCATTAGTCACATGACACTTTTAATTAAACCCTCTTTGGAAAGGAGGTGACAAAACGTGGCTGACAGCCTGTTCTAGTGTTACTGGGTGCGGTCCTTAACAGTTCTTCTATTCGATGACAGTACCTTCTGCAGTCATGGTATCTTAGTAAGTGTACACTGACAGTGCACCAGGAAGAGCTAGTGTGACATAAACTCAAATGCTACCTGAATCTAAAGTGTGACTGTCTCTCTGGATATGGTTCATTTCATGATCAGCTTGCTATTGATGTGCCATAGCTAGTTCTGTAGTTAAAATAAGGTGTTGCACATGGCAGAGGAATCATTTCTCCCACTGTACCTTGAAGTTAATGCAGGTGCCTGGTCTGCACTAAGATTCTACTACAGGATTGCCAGCAAAATCAAGATACTTATTACTTACATGGGGTATTTTGACACTGAGGATACAATCAAGGCTTTATGCAGCTCCAGATTAATACAGTACTGCAAAACTCCCTGGATGTTAGACGTGCACATCTTTGGTTCTGCGGGATTTGTACACATTGCTGGTACTGTCCCTGGAGCAAACTAATAGTGTCTCAGTAACTCAGTGTTCAGTTACCCAAGAACAGCGTGTGAGATAGAAACTTAATATGTCCTTGCAATGGCCTGCTGGAGAAGGGATATAAAGTATCATTCTAAAAAGGGTCTCTGAATTTTCTTTTCAGTGTCCTTTATATCAGTACAGTCTGGAGTAAGCTGCTTCTGGTGAATGAAGTAGACAGCATAAACTGTATTGCCTGTAGATAACTGGTGCTGCATTGAAAAAACATCCTTGTCAGTTGAGTTGCCAGAGTGAGGAGTTTACTCACTCTCATCAGAAGTTTTAAAATCCTACAGGAAAGGAAGACTTGCTTTTCGGTCTAAGATCATAACTAGAAGAAAGAAGAACTTGAGGAAATGAAACGAAGCATGCAGAAGCCTCGTCCCTAGTTCAGCTCTGCCATAGTAGTGGTGGACAATGGGCAGCCATAGTACATGCTTGCAGGCAGTGTGTCACAGACTCTGGTGACACAGGGCTGGTGAGGTATGTGAAGGCTGTATGATTTCACATGTGGCCTGGCTTCTTCAATAATAACAAATCAAGTTGACGTCTTAATTGCTACTCTTATAATAGAGGAACTAACAACGTAGCAGCTTGTCTGACAGTGTGATCCAGTCTGAAAGGTGAAGCTTATTTCATGTGCTGTAGTCTGCAGTCTGGTCTCCTCTGCAGCACTGCGACCAGTAAAGCCTATTCAGCTTTAGTAGTTGACATGCAACTGTACCGGGTGGTCTCGTGGCTTTGCTCTTGATAGCATTCCTGAGATGGCAGGGTCAGCACTGTTTCACCTCCTTTTTCTTACATCATTAAAGCCTCAATGTTTTGTTCACTTCTGAGAAGCCATTGCCAGCTAGTGTCAAAACCAATTCTCTGGCTTAGTGGAGTTGTTTTGGACATGATGCCAATGTTGAATGAGTTGGTGAGATGTGCTGAGAAGACCCTGACAAACATCGAGCAGAATGACACATGGATTTTTAGGTACAAGGCACACTCGGGGCTGCCCATCGTGACTCACTTCCCCATAGCCTAGCATCCTCTAGCTGTGAAGTGTGGTGGCACCTGGGTAATCTTCATACAGCTTTGGCTTTAGCCATGTGCTGAATTCCTGTTAGACAGTACGGTTGGTTCACCTGTTGATTCAACACAATGTTGAAAGGGACCTTTGCACAGCAAAAGGTACTTTCCTAAAGTACCTGAAACTGGCTCTTCCTGACTCCCCCTGTCATGTCAGCAGCTGCCAGGAGGAATAACTAAGCAGTCTCTGTAATCCTCACCTTGTTGAACCCTTTTGTTAAGTTAACATTTGCAGTTGGAATCTACAGTGGAAACAGTGAAGCTAAGAGTTAGAACATGATTGGGGAATGATGGGTGTGAATGTTAGATCTGCTCCAAGTTGTGCTTTGAGTGCTGTCTGCTGCTGATGGAGATATGAGATATACCAGCTAACTTCATGGTTTTGAAGAATGGCTGCTGGGCGTTTCAGTCTTTGAGCTGTAGGACTTCAGAAACAAAGGGCAACTCTGATGCTTTGTCATGCATAATGTCAAAGATAGACTTACATATTCAGTTATTTGAAGAATTATCCTGTGGTGTCTTGAGACAGATATTGTGATGTACTTCTAATGTAGCAAAAGAACCAGTTGTGTTATTGAACATGCCATAAGCATCCTGGAGCAGGGGTTTAGCTGACAACTAATTAGACAGCTAATTCTATCTTAAACAACTCTCTTCTCAGGACAGGCCCGCTCTGTGTTAAAAACTGGTGAGGCACTTCTGTGTTTAACATCTTGGCTATGTAGGACTTGCATCTGAATTTTAAAACTTGGTAGCAGAATTCTCTGGGCAGTGGATGAGGACTCTTGTTAGCGTTGTTTTCTTGTGTGTATCTTCCTAATGGTACCATGTATTGTTATCTGCACATTACTCGGTGCATCTAGGCAGTGCCACACTGACTGCATACCCAATATGATAGTATCCTTGGTTAGAGCAGCAGGGATTAAACTCAAGAGGATCAGTGTGGCATTTTCAGTAGGAAGGGCTATTCTTAATGCTAAGGGAGGCAGGGTGTGCTCCATGGGGCTGAAACAGAGTGGCCTCCAAGTGCTGTGATCTAGACCTCTGCCTTCCTTATCATCCTGGCTGCTTCTTGACTGTTTCTTTCTTTTTATTCATTTTGCCATTTAGATTGTCAGGCCCAGGGCTAAGTTATTTATCTGCTCAGTCAATTCTCAGAGTTATAAAATATGTTTGCTTATCTATCTTGGGAATAGGATAAACAGCAAGTGTCTGCAACATGCCCCATAATCTAGAGATAAGACGCTGTAGAACTGCATAGACAGTTGCTGTGCTACATATATAAGGTTGTTAAAGCTGTTTTACAATGTTTTTCAGGTTCTAAATGGCTTCTAAGAAGTTGGGGTCCGACTCTCATGGTAAGTGAAATTTGGCATCTTTGTCTTTTCAACAGGATGAATCCTACTATTGCTGTTGACTAATGTCCCAGCCTAGACAGTTCATAGAGACTAATCTGTTTAGCCTCAAAGTAGTTTTTTTGCTAGGAGTGAAGTGCCTTCGCTTCCTCCTTGCATAGTTGCTTGCCAATGCTGTGCCTGTTCTGTGATTAAACTGAAATTCAGCCTCTGACTGTTCTTTACTCCTTCATGTCAGAATAATACCTTCCCCTTTCCCACTTCCCCTTTCAAAATCAAAGCTGAACTGCAGTTGTGATGCTGATCTGATGTTTGCTGAAGTGCACACTAGATCTGTAGGTCCTTTCTATGGAAGTCGCATGAGAAGTTGTATTGAAAGTGAAGCTTTTAATATATCATTGATATATTATGCTTGCTTTTTTGCTCAGCAGTGAATTTTTTTCCTAAATTGGACCAATCTGATTCAGCAGTAAAGTGAAGAAGAGAGTATCTTCTACATTTGAGATGTGTAGTATCATGCAGCTGATTGGTATCATAAAAATTATTTGCCAGTGCATGTGCTTATGTTTTAGAAAATGGGGTGTAATTTGAGAGGATTAGTATTTCTGTGGAACGTTATAGTTCAGTTTTTTGTATGTAATGTAGCTTCTTTAAATCAGTAATCATTCAAGGCAGTACTGGGAGGTTCATGTGAAACTTCTAACATGATTTTTCATGCTACAGAAACTCCTGCTTTTAGAAACTCAGCCTTGATCTGCCTGGATCATCTTTCAGATAAGAGGGTCCTGGTGAATTCCATTTTTCCTTGAGCTTTTTGTTCAGTCTTGCAAGTGTAAAGTTGAAGTACAGAATAAGAAATGCCTCACTTAAATACATGCTTAAGGATTAATAAGAATGTCTTAGCAAAACTTAATTTTCAGATGGTCTTCTTTGCTGTGGCCCAGTAATCCTGCTGCAAGACAATGAATATATTAGATAGCTGCCAGCTCTTCAGCAGTTGCTCTTATATCTGTGAATGGTCTCTGTGACACTCTGAACTTCTTGGTTTTGAGTCTGTTTTTATTTCTCTCTTCTGCTTCCTAAAACAGACTACTAAAGACACGGCTCAGAGATAGAATTTAGCCTGTCCTAAGTATTTCTCAAAACAGTACCATGTGGTGGAACGTGGTTCTGGTTTCAGAAAAATGAAATCAAAACAAATGGTGCTGTAAGCTATCTGGTTAACTTGTCTACCCTTTTGTGTACTCTTCCTAATGACACCAGCGAAGCTGTCACACTGCTGTTTCTGAGGACTAGTGCAGCAACTTCCTTGGCTTACTATGTCTTAAGACAATAGCAGGGCAATTGTTTCAGTGTTTTCCGAGATTGTTAAGAATTAATCCCACTAAGTGAATTTTGGCTTAATGTAAAGCATCTAGCCTACTGTAAAGCATCTAGCTACCTTCAGCTCAACATCTCTGGCAGGCTGATTAAATTGGTTAACATAGTTGATGCATCTCTTGTACTTATTGTTGAGCTGCTTATTAGAGGTTAGAGTGCTGTTACTGAATCACAGAAGGGTTGAGGTTGGAAGAGACCTCTGGATGAAGCACGGAAACAAACTTTACAACTCACAAAGAGTTATAAAGCAGGTATGTTTATTGCAGAGCTGGGTGCAAGGGAGATCCCTCCTTCTAGCTTGCACACCAACAGCACACTTTGCCAAAAATTTATGCAGTGCAGGTATACATATTCATGGTGCTACGCAACACAAACATACATATGCGTAAGAGAGGCAGGTTTAGTTTGGGCAGACTCAAATCAGTCTCTGATGGTCGTTTACTTCTTCTGGGGTCTTATCTTCCTCTTTTGTCCTTTAGAGGGACTTTAGCCATTCACAGGTGCTCTATTCATACTTGGTGATCTCAGCAGCTTCTTGACGGGTTTTAACCAGTTTTATGGTCAGACTGACACCGTTATTCCTGTTATCTCCCCCTGTGTCTGACACACAGTCTTTGACGAGTACCAGTCCCTGATAAGCTTAGACACCAGTCTCTAATATAAACAAGTTTCAAAAGAACATTCAAGGCATCAAAATAACAACATTCAAGGTAAACAGGATTGTTAAGAAATTGCAAAGCAGTTAGTTCCCTATATCATGGACACCATCATGTCCAAACTCCCCGCTCAAGCAGAGCCACTGAAGGTATGGATGGAGAAAGAGAAGGGAACCCTTTCCCTGTCTTGAAGGGTTTTTTTAGCATACACCTGTAACTATGACTGAGCACGTAATTTCAAATGCTTTCCTGTCACTTGAATAATTGGAAGTTCAAACTTAAGTTCTAGTAATTAGTGGCATCTAGAAATGCAGTTCTCATCTGTTGCACAAAAAGCGTGGGTTATGCCAGCACAGTACATTAATATTGCTGTCATATTGTCACTGTCACTATACAACTTGAATGCTTTTAACTCCAGTTTCTGAAAATTACACGTGTGGTTTGTGTGACCACAAAAACTAAGTTCCATTTGGTTTCAAAACTTTTCCCCATTCATAACTGGTAACTGGTTTTATCTGAAATGCTTCCCGTTTGCTACCAGAGAACACTTCTATAAGTTGGCCAGTGATTTCCACATTACTAAAACAGAGAGAAATGTTACTCTTCTAGTAGTTCCTTGGCCCAGGAATATAATATAGTGCACAGTGTAAGAGATCCAACTGACAGGTACAGTTTTGCCAGGGCTATTCCCAGAACTTCCTCAATACGCTTTTAACTGCTAAAAGGATGAAGTGGTTAACAGTTGTATTAAATAACAGTTCAAAAAAACATTTAATTGCTTCACTTGAACATGTGACTATTGAAACAGTGACGTGCATAATATTTTCTATATGTTTATATATATATATGTCTATATTCTTTGCTTATTGCTGTAGAATTTGCCATTTAAAACAATTTGCACCTTTACCCATCAGTGTGTTCAGGCAGAAGGGTCATCCATTTACCAAAAGAAAAGGGTTCTTAGCTTTCTGGATCAGATTTTAACCTTACTAGACTAGTACTGTTCCGATGGGGCTGGAACAAAGTGAATATTATGTGCATCAACGTTTTGCCTGAGAGACTTTTAACCATGAAATGTCTGAAAACAGTAGGTGCGTTTCTTAATGCGTGCTTGCAGGTTTTGTAGCAGAGTTATATTCAAGATGAGGTTATAGCAGTGTTTTTTATTTAAAAGTCAGTACACTGGAAAGAAACTAAGTTTTTATCCTTTAGTCTAGCTTCTGAGGTTAAAGTGGCCATCTAGTCTAGGTATGTTTGGGGTTTGTTTCTTTTTACTTCACCAAAACAAAGAGTGTTGCTATGTAAATACCACAGTGTGTGCTTGTACCCCCGGTGGCTAGTATTTATTGCAGGCAAAGGTGGCCACTGTGCAAGGGGAGGTGTCCACTACTTACTGTGTCAATAGGTCTAATAAGACAAGTATTTGCACACTTAGCAGTTTGGGCTGTGAGATCAGTGCAGAGAGGTAATTCTGCTTTGCTTGAATCATCCTGCTTACAGCAGGACTTGTGCCAATGGGACCTAAGCAGGGCATAGTAGCAGCAATCACAGGGGACTCTGAGCAGTCAGGAATTCTTGTTGTCTCTGAGCTGGCTGTGATTTACCACTCTCAGTGCAAAGGCTGCCACAGTTGCTATTTCAGTATAAGCAAACACTTTGGCATATCCAGATTCTCAGACTGCCAGCTCAAATGCAATTTGGATGCCGTGTTGCAAATAGTGGTGTTGGTGGCCAGTGAGGTACCATCTGGATGCTGTTCTGAGTAATGCTTGAATATGTGTTTCTCAATAACAATCAGTGAAAGAACTGTTACATTCTGACTGGAACGTGTTTTTTGTGCTGGTGGTGCAGGTGGGATGTAGATTATTCAGCCTGATGGTTTCAAAGCTGGAGGAAATACCACCTGTGTCCTACCTAACAACTCTGGGACCAGCCAGTTCAGTGCATAGTATGAGAGCTCATGTGATGACAGCACATAAATACTTAACTCCAAATTAACAGGATGTTCCTGTTTTTGAAAGCTGCTGGTCGTTTTGGAGCCTGTGGCTGCCTTGTTGTAAATGAGTCAACAGTGAAGGAACACAAAACAGTACTTAAACTGTCATCTGAGTATAAAAATGGGTCAGATAAAAATGGCAAGTCACAGCTCACTGAGCAAGAGGTTAGTCACTGAACACCATCTTAGATGTTGCCACTAATATCTTTTTGGATCTACAACTCAAAGTGAAGTCACAAAAGAGTGCTAGAGGAACACTTCATATTGTTATACACACCCAGAAACCTTGCCTCTAATTCCAAAAGCTTATAGACCAGTGATCCAAGAGACCCCCTTCAGTTAATCAGAAAATCCAGTGCAATTTATATTGTGGGTTTTCTAGTACTTCACAGCAGCAAAAGGCAAACAGACCTACAGTCTGGCTTCTACAGTCTGGCTTCGTGGAGGTGGTTGAGCTCGAAGTGATTCTGCCTCATGAGTTTGCAGGATGCCTGATGAGTTTAGTCTTAAAATGCTTTTTAAATATCATGTGTTAAGTGCTAGATATAAAGGATAGATGGAGGACCATGAAATAGGTCTGAGGCCCCTCGTTGGAGTGATCACAGATCAGCCAGCTGATTGTTAGATGGCCTTGTTTCAAAATCAGAATTGCTTTGCTAAACAGTCTCGAGATATTTCACTTTTTGGTTAAAATGGAATGTCTAGACTTAGGACCACTTTGCCTTTGTGACCACTTCTGTCCAAATGTTACTTTTTACTTGTGTGCCAAAACCTGTATTTTAGTGTCTTAGCTGCTCTAGAGCTGGGTCATTTTAAATCCTGGTTCAAGTATGATAAAAAGTGATGAATCTTTTTATGTAACAGAAAACAGCATTGAGGAGAGCTTCAGTTTCCAGTTGTGTAGGCATAGTCTTGTCACAAGGGCAGCTAAGATGTTGGGGGTATTGACTTCAAAATCTGTTCAATTGTTGTATTATTATGTTGTGGGTTTGTGTTTCTTTTAAAAATAGTTATGGGCTAGAACATTTAAAAAAACCCAAACAAACATTAAAAGCAAAACTGAGGCAATGAAGTTCAAAGATTCACTGTGTTTCTGATTAAGCAACTTCCTTTGTATTGAGTCACCTGGTGTAGTTGGGGCAGCAGAGATAAAGTAGCTCCCAAATACAGAAATGCGAGTCTTAACTGAATGCTTTAAACTCCTAAGGTTGTTTTTTATATGATTTCTGCTTTTGATCATAGGGCCTTTCAGTTATCTTGATGATGTCCCATTTAAGATAGGAGACAAATTCAAAACCCCAGGGAAGGTTGGATTACCCATTGGTTTCTGCCTGCCTGATTCTTCTCAGCTTGTCAGAGAAGCCCAGGTAAGTGATGTGTTTTGCCCTTCTGCTCTCTTCCCCCTCACCCTTGGCTCTCAAAATGTAGTGCTGTAGATTGCATTTAGTCACATTATGCACACATGTTCAAATGTTAGTCTTGTCGGTCCTGTAGTGTCATTTCATATCCCAGGCAGTAGCTGCAGAAGTTCTGTTAGGGTGTAGAAAAAGATAAAAATATGATAGGCCATGCAAAAGGCTTCTACTTCTTACCACTTTAAAGAGCCTAATAACATTTTAATGTGTCTACTTGAAAAAAACACAATGTTTTTGTGTAGTAGTTACAGGTCTAAATCTTACCCTGACTAAATTTGAGTAGCATTTTTAACAGGAAAAATTGTAAGAACTGATACACCCATGGTATGGCATACTTGCAGAATCTTGTTTGAGAATAACGAGTGTTTCTGTGAACATATTTTATGGGTTCTCACAATAGAGTGATGAAGAAATAAATTTCCAGTTCCTGTTTTCTGTGCAGTTTTGAGTGGGAATACTTTTCCAGCTGTAGAGCAAACAGATTACAGCTTGGTATGTATGGCTTCCAGGTCTTTGAGAAGCATGTTTGTTACCATAAACTGTTGATAGCATAAAATCAATTGCTTTACCATAACTATTGAAAAACTAGTTTCTAAATGTTGTGATACAGGAAATTTAATTGAACTATGCTTTCTCATTTGGATCTGTGATTTTCCTTGATCAGGCACAACTGATGATTGTTTTCACTTCAGCTGTGACGGATTGCTGTAGATGGTTCTGCTTTTTTTCTTGCCTTTTTTTCCCCTGCCCTGCATATTACCCTATTACTTTACATGATATATTTTTCATCATCACAATTAAATCATTACCTGGTTGTCCTAATACACGTTTCCAACCAGTTAAGTTGATGTGGGAGACCTAAAGGAGACTCTGATGTTCTATTGCTGGCTTAATTGTACTATGTCTCCCATTTTCCTGCCAAGCTGAGGCTCAAGTATAGTATGCCCACTGGGACTGCAACACCTTGTGTAATATGATGTCACTGTAAACTGTGCATCTCGCAGTGTAATTTGACTTTTTTATACTTGCAGTGAGAGCTGTTAAAAAACAGCGCAGGGAAGCGAAATTGACCAAAGCCATATATTTTTATGTGAATACCCCCCATTTTTTTAGTATTAAAAAAAAGATATGTCTTTGGTCAATTTGGGCCATATATGGTCATATACATATACGCACACTTAAAACTACGATAGCACTGCTGCTCATATAGCAAGGACTGTGTAATGAGTTGTGCACAGCACTTCGGCCAGTGAGTTCTTTTTCATAGTTACCTTGCTGATAAATTGTAAATCATACCTCTTGGAGTCTTAGAGGTAAGGGAAGGTAAAACTGTTAATACAGTTGAGACAACAGGTCTCCAGGCTCTCACTGGAGCCTGCTGTGGGATGGGATGTGATGCAACACATAGAGAGTCCTGGAACAGCCTGGTAGAGGCCTAGCAAGCCTTGCTGGCTTGTTCCTTAGAGCTAGGAGTCTGTATGACCTAGCAGTCCCATGGCAAGAGAACTCCTGTTTGGTTATGTGCCATTACCCCAGCAAGGATATCTTATGACTTCTTGTGAGTCACAGGCAGGTTACACCCTGGACTTAACTTGTAGGCTGTGTTCTCTGAATATTTTATGGTTATTTAAAGAGCATTTGAGGCTGTTCACTCTTCATAAGGTATTAAATCTTTAAGTAGATTTAGTTGTCTCAGAATTTTGTTCTCAACCAAGCCACTATGGTGGCCAGTAAACTGGTAGTGAGTAGCATACAAATGCCTTCCTGTACTAATCTGGTCCTGAAGGAACTGATGTAAAATGAGAAAAGCTTCTGGGATCCTGTCATGACAGTAACAGCAGCAAAATCTGCTACCACAGGTAGTTGTCATCATTGGTGTAGCCAGTATATCCTTTTTGGCTGGTGAGCCACTGGCACTGGGATAAGAATACTGATACCTCTTAAACCAGTGTGTGTAAAACTATAATATTATTAAGTCCCTTAGGAATCTTTTGGGGGGAACTCAGTAATACTGTATTAGTCTTCGGATGCAAAAATACTCTGCTGTAATCTTGAATGACTTGTGGACAGGGAGTAGTTCAGTGTCGCCAGATCTGGATATGACTGTCCATGTAGTAATTCATTAGACTTCCCCTTGCTACAACCGTTGTCTTGGGGGAGGAGGATGGGAGGGCTGTGAAACTGATCTTGGAGTGATCAGTAGTTCTAAAGGAAGACTAAATGTAGGGATGAGGCAAGATATAATATTCTAATCCAGATTATGTTTTGCTGCTAGAGGCAAAATGGACCACTACTGTTGTCTTCTAGATTTGCCAGTCTGTAGGTTACAAGAGCTGCTGGGAAAAAAAATTATGCCCATCCACGATAATTCATGTAGCTTTTATTCTCTGTTACTTATGTTGCTGTTACAAGGATCACAGCTGCTACTTCTATAATTTATATATGTTTTTTTTTTTTTAATTCCTCTCCTCTTCCCTCCACCCCCCATCAGTATGACTTCTCACTGGAAAAGAAAACAATCAAGTGGGCTGAAGATATCAAAAAAATTCAAGCTGCGCAGAGAGAAGCTGAACGCAAGGCAGAAGAAGCGCTAGCGAACTCAAAAGCAGCTCCAGAGGTCAGCAACAAAATGGGGTTCTCAGAGGGACCTTGCCCTGAGGCCATGCCTCCTCCTATTAACCCCATTCTTGCTAGCTTGCAGCACAATAATATTCTTACTCCCACGCCAGCCAACAGCAGCTCTGTGAAGCAAAAGGTCCTCAGTCCACCTTGTCCAAAAGCAGACTTCAACCCAGCTGATTTTGAATGTGAAGAAGATCCATTTGACAAACTGGAATTAAAAACTATAGATGATAAAGAGGAATTGAAAAATATTCTTGAAATTCATGTTGGTACTACTGGGCCAATTGTTGCCCAGCTGTTAGATAATACTTTGCCCAAAGGAGGGTCTGAGTCTGTGCTACAAGATGAGGAAGTTCTGGCATCAATAGAAAGGGCCACACTGGACTTCAAGCCCCTTCACAAACCCAATGGCTTTATCACTTTACCGCAGTTGGGAAACTGTGAAAAGATGTCCTTGACTTCCAAAGTGTCTCTGTCCCCTATCACTTCAGTGAGCAATATTAAATCCCTGTCCTTTCCTAAACTTGACTCCGATGAGAGTGATCAAAAATCATCAAAGCTCACGAGCACTTTCCACAGCACTACCTGTCTCCGTAATGGCACCTTGCTTAGCTCTTTGCAGGCCTGTGCTCAGAGTAAAGCTAGTGAACTGAATGGACACCATATGGTTGGTCTTTCCACTCTAAATGAGGACAGTGGCATGGAGACATCAACATTATCATCTTCATCCAGGCTGCCTTCCCTGGCTGTGTCAACAGTTTGTACAGAAGAAGAATCATCTCAAAGCACAGCGACTACGGTAAACACACGGGGGATTAGAATTAGGGTTGCTGGGGAGATATGAGGGTGCAGAGACAAATGTTGCTTCTAAAGTGTCCTGTGGCTTTGGTTTTACTTTTATTTAATGGGGGTCATGTGTAGATCATCTTAATTTACACGACAAATTGATCAATCCAACAGGTCTTCATGCTGGCAGTTCTGAACCTCAGATATTACTCTGAAGGTTTCCTCAAAATCTGGTGGTTTTAGACTGATTCTGATGATTTTTCTCTCAGCTTTTCAACTCTTGTTCGTAGTTGCACATTTCTGAGCTAAGCACATAAGATACCTTCTTTGTATGGTCCTTCATTCTGCCTTATCCAACTGAGATATATCAGATTCTGAAGTGTTACTAGGTTTTGAATCAAATATCTTCTAGAGTTGTTCCTTGGCTTGCTTATTTATTTGCTGGAAATAGTGGGAAATACTGGCTTTTCAAGGAATAGAAGCAATAATAGATTAAAAAATACAGATGTGCTGTGTCATACAAGAAAGAAAAAAGTGCTCACAGTTGACCCACAGTGAAATAAATGGTTTGGGTTTTTTTTTTGTAAATGCACTATTAATTGCAAAATACAGTGTTCTGTCAACTAGTGTATGTGTCAGAGCACAGCAGAAGAGCTGTTTGTTGATCACTAGAACAAATTTCAGACGGTAAACTTGGGCAGAAGCAGCAAGGTGCTGAGTAAGTTCTCACTGCTACGGATCACAGGTTTGAGAGGTGATTGTATGATTGCACGTATCTCAGAGATAAAACCTCCAAGTATGACACATGATGCATTTCAAGGGATTAACATGAAAGATCAGTTACAACTAGGTAGATGGACATTGAGATGGCCAGATTTTCACTGTAACTATTCAAAGCTCTATGCTGGATTAAAATTTATTAAAGACCAAGTGGAAATGTGTATTCTCGAGAATGCTGGAGGGGAAGACACAAACTCATAAACAAACCAACAAAAAAATATATACTTACTCGGAGGAGTAATAAAGATCTTAATTCGAAACTACTTCTGCTTTTTAAGTAGCAAACCAAGAAACAGGTATGCCACAGAACTAGTTCTTTCTGTTTGAATTCTAAGACTTCAGACTATACTTGTTTCATGTTTCCACAATATGGTCCCAGTGGCTAAAAAATGACAGCTGAGCTGCAAGAAATTGAAGTAAATGGGACAAAAGTATTGAAGTAAATTTAACAAAAATCCTCAGGGTATGAAAATTACAGGAGGAGGTCACAGTCATCCCTGTGGCTGGGAGCAGAAGGGTCATGCATCCCTTTTCCGCAAAGTTATACAAGAATAAGCCTGTCCATTTTCATAGAATCATCACAGAATGGTTTGGGTTGGAAGGGACCTTAAAGATCATCTAGTCCCACCCCCCCTGCCCTGGGCAGGGCCCCCTTCCCCCAGCCCAGGGGGCTCCCAGCCCCGTCCAGCCTGGCCTGGAACCCTTCCAGGGAGGGGGCAGCCACAGCTGCTCTGGGCACCCTGGGCCAGGGCCTCACCAACCCTCACAGTAAAGAATTTCTTCCTTAAACATGAGTGCAGCTGCTGAGTGACTGGTCCTGGCTTTGTCCTGTGCAATTCCCTCAGATGTTTTCCTCCTCTGCTGGAAGTCACTGACCACAAGCACAGGTTGTTAAGCTTAAGTAGATTGAGGAGGAGGAGTTCGTTTTCCCGGACTCTTGAATTGCTGGTGTCAGAAGCAGTTTTGGTTTTCCTGGCTGTAGCATCAATAACAAAGCATCATCCTTCAATTTGATAACCAACTGATTTCAGAGATACTCCAAACCCCCAGTTCAGTGTATGCCATATTCTAGTACTTTTTGCTGTTGCAAAAGTGCCTGAATAGGATGTGTGTGAAGATCTTTGAGCCCCTCTACCACCATGAGGAGAGCTTTTTGGGTAAACTGGTCCATTACACTGAATATGATTTCTTAGGCTTTGCCTCCTAGAAGAGAAATTCTTACCCTGGAGATGAAAGTGGTCAGAAGTGCAGAAGAAAATCTCCTTGGTGGTGGTTTGGGGTTTTTTTGCAAAGAATTTGAATTTGTCAAAATCCTAATAGATTGTTCTCAGAATTGGTTTTCTGTAAACAGTTTTTCGTTATTTAGTTTGGGCCCAAAGAAGACCTTTCTGAAAGAAGTGGATAAGCTTTCAAGAAATCTATGTTGACATAATAAGTATTAAGAAATGCAAAACACTGAGGTTCTTGGTCCACAGTGATTTCTTACAGTCTTTTCTAATTCTATTTAAAATGTAGGAAGCCTTTTAAATGGCTGAATTGAAATGTACAGGTTTGGTGGGGCAAAGCTCTTCTTTGCACTGCTGTTGTCTTGGTCGAAGTCGTATAAAGTGGTGTGTTGGTTCTGCCCTCTGGCAGCCTGGTTCTGCAGAAACAGAGCGGGTGTACAGCAGGGAAAGTCGTGTACAGCAGGGAAAGTCAGCCAGCCTTGTTGATGCACCAGGAATGGGCATTGGTAGGAAAATCACATGGCTGTTTTAGCCAGTGTGCCACATTGCTCATATAAGGCATATGAAATGCAGTATTTTGAGAGTAGAAAGGAGTATATGTTTTTTCTTACTCCTTCTCATAGTCAAAAAGTCAAGAGAAGTCTCTAGGAAATGACTTGAAAATTATCACTACTATTCAGTCTGCGTAGCACTGGATCAAGAGCTGAACAGGAGCTAGTGTATTACACTGAGCTGTATGAACATGTAGCCATTACAGTAACAGAATAAACAAGCTTACAGTTATTATGGGGTACACACATCCTTTTTGGAGCATAATCCATTTGTAGAGTTCTGAGAGAAGAAAAAATCATTGTGATGTCTGTTCTGTTAGTACACACAACTGCCTCATGTCTGCATCTCATATGTGGAAGCCTGATCAGACCACAAGTCTCCCTAGTATAGTAGGCTTATTCCCAGATCTCTTCCATAAAACCCATCTACCCCCGGTAGCAAATTCTACTCACTAGTGCATAATGTTTATAGTCATCTTATTCGTGTGTTGTCCAACAGGTACACCCAGACTACAAGGAAACAGAAAACCCTATGGTAAGTTCCCAAATACCTTTCTGCTTTCCCTGCATCATGTTTCTGAAAATGTCCAGAAATAGTGTTCCTTTGAGTACATAGGTGACAAGTAAACTTGGGGTGAAGGAGGCAACCTCCATGCTGCTTCTGAGGTACAGGGTCTAAGGTTGGGTATTGAAAGGTTTGGGTCCTACCAGTAGGAGAGGGCATATTGTGAAGAGTCTGGAATGTTGTTTTGAGGGTAAAAAGAGTATGGTGGGAGTTCAGACTATGTGCACTGCTTGGTTTCATCCTAACAGTGAGTAACTTCCCAAGGGCACTCTAGAAAGCCTCTCTGATTAATTACATGGGGTATCCTGGTTCTGCACGAGCCAGATACAGGATGTGGGGATGCAGATGATGACCATCATCTCAGCCACTGGATTTTCCCCTTTAGGTAACGCACCAAAATTTTGCAGTATCTAAAGTGCCCAATAACACCAGCTGCACAAAGTGGTCTGGTGGCCCTGCTCCTGAGCTACAGCAAGCCCTCTCTGCTAGTGAGAGGCAGTGCATAGAGACGGTCGTCAACATGGGATACTCACCTGAGAACGTCCTGAAAGCCATGAAGAAGAAGGGACAGAACATAGACCAGGTAAGAGCTTGTGCCATGGGAAATAAACCCTTGGCTAGATGCTGATTCTGCTGAAAAACAACCTTGAGTTTGCAGAGTGGATAGGGGAGAATACTTGTATAGGTTCTAACAGGGTGTTGCAACCTGTATCCGCTCTGATATTAGCCGCTAGAGAAGTTGTCACCTGGTAGTAAAGGCTCCCAAAACCAAAGAAGAGAGTGTTTCTGATGAGAGACTGCTTGAGTCAGCCACACCTGTGGGTGCTGGGTCAAGCTGCACTGAAATTGGAATGTACCCTTAGCTCCACATGAGGCTGGGAAAGATATTGTACCTTCTCAGGAGCCACAAATCCATCCAAAGGAATCTTAGTGTGGCACTGTGCTATGCTTAGTGCTGTGTGACAGAAATGCAGCCAACTTTGAGCACAAGGGGTTTTGATGCTGACATCTCTCCCTGTAGAGAGATCGGCCCCTGCAGGCTTAAGACAGCCCCAAAAGGCTCTCACAAGGCACCACTGACCGACTTCCTTGTGTGCACTCTGGTTGTGGTGCTTCCTGCCATGTGTGTTGTCTCAAATGCTTGCTCAAACCAGGTCACAGAGCATAAAGCACTGCAGGGTGAAGCATGGCTCTGGGTCTTGGAGCTGCTTCAAACGAACGTTTTAAAGCAGGCAGCGTGTGGCCAGACTTTCTGTGCTGGCCCTAGGCAGGCTGTGTGTTGCACCAAGCATCCTGGAGGAGGAGTGTCCCAGAGACTTCGGCTTGTGGAGCTGATCTGCTTGCTTACTAGCTACGCATCAAGAGAGGTTTAAGCTGTGCACTGGAGTGAACTGTAGTATCAAATGGAAAAAATGTCCCTTAGGATGGTGGTTTTAAATCTTGCTGTATTTGCAGGCTGTGTTCTTTTGCATATCTAGCATTACCTATTTGACCTTTCCCTGTACCTCTCAAAGCTGAGGACAGATAAGAAATTTGACAGTGGTTTCTGGGCGTGTATGCTGGGATTTGCAGCTCACTTACCAGTATGCTGAGTTGATCTTAAAAGGCTGACTGCTTTCAGATTGCATCAGCTCCTATGGCTGTCTGAGAGGAAGCTAAAAGCTGACACATCTTGACTGCTGGACCTACAGTTTCATTTTAAAAACTGGTAGTATAAAAAGCACAGTTAAACTTCTGCCTTCTGCTCAGTGATGAGACGCAGAAGGCTAAAGATAAGATTTTGAGACTACTTGGACTAGAGTGGAAGATGACATTCAGAGCTGGCAGGAGAGCACAGGATGGAAGGGCTTACCCGTTTCCTCTGAACAAGCTTTTGTACAAAGAGCATCTCAACTCTGTTAGGAAGGACTTTCTCCTGGTCCCTGGTGAAGCCTGGGGTGGAGTTGTGCTCAGCCCCTCTGCATGTACAGAGGTGTAATTCAACCACGTGCTGCAAATGCCACTCCAAACTGTTTCCTTTCTACGTTCCTCACAGGTTTTGGATTACCTGTTTGCACATGGACAGCTTTGTGAGAAGGGCTTTGATCCACTTCTTGTTGAAGCAGCTTTGGAAATGCACCAGTGTTCAGATGAGAAGGTGAGAGCACAGTGTGCTAAGGAACAGAGAGACTGTTCTGTGATGGGGAATTGCAGCAGCAGTTCCTCTGGCTGATGTAACTCTGGCTTTCATGGTAATGCTGCCTTGTGTCCAAAACTGACTGCCAAAGGGCATCCTTGTGGTGATAAAGTGAACATGTGTTAAAGCATTAGAATTCTGCATAGTTTTATTACTCTCACTTGCTTGCATTTTTATGGGGACATGATTTCTTAAAGACCTTGCTTATTCTGGTTGTAATGTTTTGAACCCAGAGTGCTCTTGTGGGCAAGGTGCTTGGTACAGAGACAGTTAAATTTAGAAGCAGCAAATAATCTTTTAAATCTGCCAGCCTCTCCTGGCTCTGAATTTTCTCCATTGTACAAACACATTTGCTTGGCTGCTCAGCAAATTGGGTTAGGGCGTGCTCTGGAAGAAGCTGGAAAATATGTTTTTTTGGGGTCTGGTTCATTGTCTGGCTGCTTTAACAGCAACAAAGCTACAGAGGCAGGAATGGATAGCCAGGGCGGAGGACAGCAGGATCTTTTAAAGTCTACCAGCCTGTCGTGTGCCAAGTTGTTATATGAAATCTTCAGAGGTGCAACCCAACCCCCTCAGGCATATGTATGCCTTCCAGTCTTTAATGGACTTAGTGATGATCTTTCAAACAGAGGAACAACAGTGTGAAGGTGAGAGAAGTAACTGAGTTCGGGAAGCACATTTACTACAGGCATAACCCCAAAATTGGAAGTGGCTAATCTCCTGATTGCCCATTTCAAACTGCATTATTGCTCTTGGTTTTTTCTTTCCCATGGTGTGGAGGGGCACTGTAAATTTCAGAGGATTCATAGAAGTCTGATCAGTTGCTTCACTTACTATCACCTTATTTTTTCAAAGCTCAGGGATGATGTGTGGCTGATGTTGGTAGTATCGTACACAGCATATCCAGTAGGGTTTGTGCTAATCCCCCGAGTTTTCCCTAAATCTGAGAAGCCAATTGATAATAGCAAGGGCTACTGTACTGTTCCAAAAGTCAAAGTAACTTTAAAAAAAAATTCAGATGCAGTGGGAGCAGTGTGCCACTAATCAGCATTTTTGCAAGCCCAAATTGGGCCAGGCTGATAAATTTCCTAATAGGAGAGAGACCCCTACAGACTGAGCTTCGGTGCCCTTGCTGAAGAGGATTTTGGAAATCGAGGACTGTAAACAGGGGGGACTGAGGGTGAGGCCCCGTGGGCTACTACACCCAGAGCTCTGCTGGCTCTGGTGTGAGTGGACTTTCTCTAAATGGAGCTGGAAGGGGCTGTACTTGGGGAAAAGGAATCCACACTGTGGGGTGTCCAGTCACTGGAGACAGTCTCTGTGCTAAACCTCTACCAAGCACTGATTCTATTTTCTCTTGTAAATAATGGACTGTCTGTGTCTTTCAGATCACAGAACTTCTCCAACTAATGAGTCAATTTAAAGAAATGGGCTTTGAACTAAAAGACATTAAGGAGGTCTTATTATTACATAACAACGACCAACACAGCGCTTTGGAAGATCTAATGGCTCGTGCTGGAGCCAGCTGAAAACACATTCCTGGATTCTCAGTGAGCAACAGAGCAGGACCAGCCCTGACACCTTCACACCCAGTGTGACTTGCTCCTGGCAGGAAGGGGCCTGGCTTTTCGCATACATGGGACAGTGACTGAGCAAGCCCGCCCGCGTGCATCACTCCAGCATTTCTCTTTCCACTGAGAGCCAAGTTTCTTTCTTAAATTAAATTTTTAAAGTGTCCTTTCCTAAGTTTCCTTTCCCAGCCTGGCCACGGAGAGTTTAGGCTGCCCAACCTCTACTGGAATTGTACATAGGTAGAGACGGGAGTGGTTTCCCCACCTCACTGTTGCACTGGAGTTGGACAGAAGAATGCTACGTTGGTTTTGAAATTAGGATGCTTTGGTTCTTTGAAGCTGCTTTATGGTGTCTGCTTGTACTGAATTACTTGACTGTGTCACAGTCCAGATTAACTGGTTAAATTTGACTTTTAGTGCAATGGAGTTCTATTTTTGGTTGAAAGATAGTCTGTAACTTAGTAAAACACTGGTTCAGAAACTGTCGCTATGCATAAAGAGAGAACCTGTTCCTCTTGTGGTTTTTATTTTTTACCCATGCATCCAACATTTCTGCCAGACATGAGCATCCAATGCTGAGTGGCATGTAAGTTCTCTTGAAGCAGGTAAGCTGTGAACTCTACCTGGACCTGCAACTTGTGTTGGTTCTTGAACCTGAAGGCAGAGAGCTGGGGCTCAGTATTCTTAATCCCCCAGGCTTGTAGGATATTTAAGACAATGCCCTGCTAGAAAATCAGTTATCTTTGTTTTAAATAATACTGAGTGCGATGCAGGAGGTTTCTTTCAAGCACTTTCTTTAAAACAAATATACTCACTGCATTAGGTCCGTTTCTCACACTTCTATAGACTTATACAATAACCTCTAGTACTAGAAATCAGGTTTTGGGTGGTTTTTGATAGTGCAAAGTATTACATTGTACACTGTTCAAGTTCTAAATACATGAAATATCAGCAGTCTTGAGAAATCTTTAAAGTAATTTGCTAAATATTTTGATTCTGCAGAAGAACAACTAATAAAACCTTCAACTCTAACTCCCAGTGTCATGGTTCCCATCTCTCATGCTCATTGGCTTCAGCAGGTGAAGAACTTGCCGGATCCTGCCCGTGTAGGTGCTGCCTGCTCCTGCAGGCACGCCTGAACACTATGTGTTGGGCAGAACAAACAGAGTTCTCTGGGCAAGTGGCTGGAGTGGTGGAACGTGCTGCTTTTTTCTGTGGCTTACTTTTGTTTTGTTGCAAAAACCAAGCCTGGGGATCCAAAGTCATGTTAGAGCATGGAGCTGGGAGCACTCGACTTTGGGAGCACAAAAAGGCTTGGCTCGTTGCCTCAATTTAGGTTTTTCAGTAGGAGGTTTAGCTCATCAGGACTCCAAAGGAGATGGCATTTGTCTCCATTATGTTGTTAACTTTCTATGACCAAAACATCTAATTTGGGTCCAGTGTTAACTCCTGGAATTCTCTGTGAGGTACTCAACTATGTTACTTTACATACCTTTACTTAAAACAAAATGATGCTGAGAGATATAGCTGGCGTGTATCTAAGAGATGCGGAGATGGATGATGCATAGGACCAGGAGAGATTGCTTTGCATCATATCCCATGGCATTGAGATTCACCAACTTCTTCTAGTGGTGGGGATGAAATTAAAACTCATCTAAGAAGGACGTGCAGCAGCTGCTGCCTCTGTGGTTGCAGGTAAAGCAGTTGCCCAGCTTCCCTTCCCAGGTGAGAAATGTGAGTTTCAAACAAGGAAATGGTGTTCCTGATTACTCAGAAAAGCTGCTTTACTGTTACTGCTGAGAGTGTTCAGTTGTGTTGCTTGTTTCAGTTTTCTGAGTTAATATCCAAACAAGTCTGTCTGGTACTAGATGGTCCTGAAAGGGCAAGAAGTCTTGCCAGTGAAGAAACAACTATTTAGACCAAAACTCTCAATAAAATAATCTCTTCAGTTGTGTTAATGTGTGTTTTCTCAGAGTCCTGCACCAGGGGCTGGCTCTTGGCCCCACCAATACTCTGCTTATGGAGGCTGTTACAAAGGTGAGCAGAGGGGTGGAGATGGGAAGTGCTGGCTGTGAACCAGGTCTGCTCCTAAAGAGGCGTCTCCGTCTGTCTTCCCTGGTGCCGTTGCCCTTGCTGCAGCGCTGTGGTTCCTGGACATAGATCACGGGGTGGCTGGCAGTGTGATTCTGGGGCAGCTTCTCACAGAAGGATCCTGAAGTGAGGGGATTAACCCGGTGGCTTAGGGGAGAGGAGCTTCTGAAGATACGTGTAACAAGTGGCACAGTGTGATAAGACTGGAATGTTCTGGGTGCTGTGCATCGCTAGTTACTCTGGCACTCTTGAGTTACAAAGTTCAGCCTGGACCTGGGAAGAAAGTCCGGCTGGTGCAAGGCTGGGCTCTGCCCTGCAGCTCGCTGGCGAGAAGGCAGCTGTGTCCCCTATCACACTTGAGACCTTAGGGCTTTTCCTTAGCATCTCAAGTCAGGTTGATGTATGCACCTGGCACTGGGCACGGCTTTAACTTTGCCAGAGGTGGTTCTGCCTTCTTGCGCTAGCTGCTGCCAGCTACCAAGGTCTGGGTGCCTTGGTGGGAAGGCTTGTGAGGAGAAGCGGAGAGGCAGAGCCGAACTGGCCGTTGCGCTTTGAGCCAGAGACCCCCCCGAGCTGCCTGTGGCTGGGCAGCTCTCAGGGCTGGGGAGACCGCGGGCTTCTGCTGGTGCAGCAAAACTCGGTGCAAGGGTCGTTCTGCTGCTGCCGCGGGCTGGAGAACGGCTTCTGAAACACTGGCTGTGTCAACGGGCCAGGTGTGAAGGGGATCGGGTGTGATTCCCAGCCCGTGAGTCATTTGCAGTCAAACGAAGTGGAGTATTGATCCACATTTAACTTAAAACAAATTTCACCAGAGTTATGTAGTAAATTGAATTTTATTTTAAATAACGTCGATTACTCAAATAAAATATCAAGGATCTGCCATGAGCATTAATAGTCTTTGTTGCACCTGAATGCGAAAGTGAAACCATTTTAGTTCTGTATTTTAATCTCTTAGATTGCTGTTAAAAACAAACACTTTTGCATATGTTCCTCAAGCTGAAATGAAAACCATTCACAGCAGGTGTCAGTGCAATATCAAACAGCTCATTTAGCACATCCTCACACAAGACTTAAAGCAGCATCTAGGTAATAACCTTAAGAGTGGAGAGAAATATGTTACCATTTTTGACAACTTTGGTAGTTTCCATTGCATACTAGGAGCCCAGTATAGTATCTTCTGGGCATGCAGCACATAAACCAGGTCTGTGATCCTGTTATTGCTAAGCATAGGGGGATTTTCATAGCCAGGACTGCTGTATTTTTTTTTTTTTTCAGTCAAGTCTTACCTTCAGTTTGGAAAATAAAATTCTGAGAACAGACTGATAATAAAACCTTACATTTAACAAGGTATAGTCTTGTGGATTGGCAGGGTGGCTCCAGTTTAAAAAAAAATTATCACCTTGGAAAACTGCTTTATTGTTGTCATTTGTTTATTTATTGCTTCTCAATGTTCCTGGTCATTCCTCCAGGGGGGAAATAGTTCCTGCTTTGGGGATTTGCACTGTGGCTCAGACCTGCCAGACTTGCCTTTTTCACAGTAGACTGGACAGGAATCAGAAGTGGCTCAAATTTGGTAGCTGTCTTGCCTTCCCTCTCCTCTGCTCATGGATATTTTTGGTCACTCATCTGTCTTGCTAGAACTGCCTCTGAAAATACCAACCCAGATAACTGAGTGTCGCTGCGATTGCTGCATTGCAGCTCAGCCAAACCTGGGCTCCTCGGGGTAGCTGAAGAAGCGGGCAGTAAAATTCGCAGCTGGTCAGACAGCAGTGTTCCCTTACCCTTGGCATGCCTGGCTACTGAGCAGGCTTTGATTGAGCTGCTACAGGCATTACTGAGGGGACACTGAGATGGCTGAATGTGCTGCGACAGCCCTAATTTTGGAGTGGGAATGCTTGCACTGCATGTTGTCAGCTGAGCATGTTTCAAGGTCACTTGTGGCTTCGGCAAGTGGACTTGTTTTGTGGTTCTGATGTGATGCACGCAGCACCAGAGCTTTTGCCGAGCTCCAGCTGATGATTCTGTAGTTCTTGATTCAAATACCAGCTTCACATAACAGCACTGTTAGCAGCTTCTGAAATCCCGCTGCCTCCAGCCAGACCCTCTTTTGCTGTGAAAAGTCAATTCTCTCAGCCTGGACCATGAGCACTATACAGTTGTGCCATGGTGCAGAAGTCAGACGTCATTCGTAGCTGGTAAGCTGTTGGCCTCTCACTGTTGACAGCAGTACAAAACCCACATCCTGATTAGCATGCTTGATGAACCTTTGGTACAAAGTCCCTGCTAAGCCATTCGTTACCCATGACTTCAGCCTCCTCTTTCAGGAGCTCAGGAGTGAGTCCCAAGCAAAGAACAAATGTGACAGTCTGCTGCCTTCTGCAAGCAACAGCACTTCTTGTCCTGCCTTGGCTTCCATGTTCTAGTTGTATTAGTGTGATTACACAGTGGCTCCTCTCTCCTGGCTTCTGTTTGCAAACACTTTTCTGGATAGCTTTTGAGCTATTTCTGTTCAGACCTGTGTCTGGCTTCAAAATGTTTTTTCCTTCCCTCTCATTTTCTTGGCAACACTGAAATGCCTTTAACACGTGAGAAGCTGGTGTGAATACTGTGGATAGGACTGCCTGCTGCTTGGTGAGATATTTAAAGGCTACTGTATTGTTGCTCTTAAAAACTTGGCTTACTGGTATTAAGGAAATACAAAAGCTTGTGGTGCCAAGTAGTTGTCTCTAATTTACTCAGAATTCTCTCCATCTTTATCTAAAATACACACTAATCACAAACATCAAACCAAAAGTTATCCCCTTCCCACCCACACTCTGCAGCACCAAGTGTGGCAAAACACCAGCTGTTTCTGTAGCTGGTTTTGTACATGTGCAAGCAAAGTTCTAAACTGGCAGAGGTGTTTGCCCGGATGTGTCAGTGCCAGGAGAGGCTAACCAGAGCTGAAGCTGGGCCCGCATCGTTTGGATACACTTCGACTTCAGTACCAAGACCTCATCCAGCTTGGTCGTGAAATTCTGAAAATCCTGGTGAGGAAGCAAAAGGAAAGTTTAGGGAACAACAGTAGCAGCAGGCTGTGAAAAAATCAGCATATTCTGTGCACTTCAGAAGTAAATAAAAGCATGTTTTCCATTCTGCAGTGTAGTAGATTAAATCAGCTTTTCCTTACTAAGGTCCTGACACAGAGAAAAGTCAATTCCTCTAAATACTGAGGTTCACTTACTCTGGTAGTTTTCTCTGTTGGTGAAATTACAGCTAATACAATGGTTTAAAAATAAAAATGTATAAAGCACCTGTTACCACCATTCTACACTGGTTAGCTTCTTAAAGGTGTGGTACAGTGACTGGTCAGCTGACATACAGTTTTACAATGTGCTGAACTCTGTTCCTGGCAACCTCTCATGTTAGGTCTAGCAATCATGAAAATATATGGTGACTTGGGCCACTTATTGTTCAGACATAACAGCCCGTTCTTGGGATACAGAAGAGATTATTTCACATCAGGCCACAGGGCCAGTCCCAATCCTGCATGGCTACGGGTCTGCTTGATCTATCATGAGAAATATCAGCAGTCCTTATAGCCTCGGCCAAGGGGAACTCTACCTTCCACAGCAACCTGACACATGGATAGAAAGTGATATGAAACTGAATAAAACTGAAATGGAGGCAGTTATTTTTAAGTAAGGCTTGCATTAATAAGGCAGCACTCAGACTGGCTCTGCTCTCCACCTGAGAGCAGTTCGGTGCCTCTATTCACAGGTCAGTGCCCAAGAAGCTGGGAGGTGTCAGCATCCTCAGGGCTAGGGCCTTCAACTGCCACCACATGAAAATCAATCATTCAAAAGCTTGTTTGGCAGGACTCCAGCTATCTCGTGCACTGTATCTTTGTCTTGCGGGGACATCAGGACTGTAATGAAAACCAGCCCAGCTGCCATGGCATATTTTTCTGAAGAACTTTAAATATTCCTTGGTTCAGTATGTGGCTGGTCTTGGCAGGAGTCTCTCCTGCAGCCAAAGTTTCATGGCTGGAGAAGTTGCAACCATCTGAAAGCGGAAGGAGAGAAACTGATATGGGAAGTCCAATCCGAATTCACTGCGCAAAGAAAGGTCATGCTGTGAAGTAACACTACAGGGTGTAAGTTATTCACACACTGCTGGGAGTCCTGGCACACATCATAATCCTGCTAGCCAGAAAATGATTGCTTGCTGCAAGGGGCAAATAATTGGAAGGGGTGAGGGAGCGGAAAGCTGGTGTCCAATGACCAATTTGAAAAGATTTTTTAAAATTAAAAATAAAAAAATAAAAGATTGCTTTCTATCACTGCATTCTCTGCCACAAAACTAATACAGTTTATGGCTCTTGTTGCTTTGTGAACTTTTGTATGTCATCTGGTAACATCACATGCAGCTGGAAATGACAGCAAATAAGCCATATGGTGGCCCCATTCTGAAATCCTTGAGGCAAGAGTCCCTGTAGCTGTACTTGAGATCTGAACTGTGATAGGAGTTGAAATAGTTTGATAGTGTAGTGTAATGCAGTGATGGAGCTTCACTTTATTGATCAGATGAGGGAACTGGGAAGACAGGAGGTTCTCACTGGGAAATGTTAATAGACTGGGTGAGAGATGAGACTGCACACACAGCTGTGACATGCATCTAACTGGATGCAGGAGAAACAGAGAACTGGGATTGCCTGGCTAGCAGTGGGGCCATGCAGGTGCCAGTCTTTAGGTCTAGCCTACACTACTGTTATCTGAAACAAGGATAAGCCAAGAAACACTTGAGTAACAAAAGTCAAAAGCCTGTGAGGGCGCAAGTCACAGTGGTTAGAGCACTGGAGTGTGTGGGGCCAGGGATGCTGCAGTGTGACAGGCAAGGGACTCTCAGAAGAAGCAATGTGGCACTACACCACCAACTGCAGCATCCCAGTGTCATGCCTCAGGGGTGTGCTGTGTTCTGTGCTATTTACTTACTTGCTCCAGCCTGTAAGGAGAAAAACACCATGTGAAAAGATGCCCTGTCTAGTACAGTCTAGCACCCATGACGCAGGGTAAGAGAAAGCTGTTTTATCAGAGATGGGTGGTTCAGAGTTGGCCCATCGGTCTCCTTCACCCCCAGGGACATGGCAGTGTGGAGACTGGCAAAGACACAACAGGTACTGAAAATGAGCAGCCTCTCCTAGGACTCGGGGAGCCACCAGAAAACAAGAGGAGGAAGATCACATCGCTAATTCAAGTTAATAATCTCAATGATTAATTTATGCAGGTTCAACAGGCACTGAAATCATCTGAAACACTTACCATTGATGACATCTGATTTATCAAGCACTCTTCCTTGAAGCACAAGGATGCCATTTCATCCAGCTGCTGCCGATGGGCCCGAATTACAGCCTGTCTGATTAACATAAAATACACCACTGGTTACACAGCCTGCTGTACTACATACAGTTACTGTTGGCTTCAATAAACCTTTAAGAAGGAGGAATACCCCAGAGGAGGCCTTGCTGTGCTGTGTCCCTGGCATTCAGAAAGTGGACACCAGTGCTCCTTGAAGTGCAGTGGACTGCACTGGTTTTGGGTTAAAGATGACCTTGATGACTGAGGATTGCTCAGAGAGGAGTGACCACAGTCTCTCATTAGCATAGGAGCACATACTGCTTTTTAACATAAGGAAATCTAGGCGCAAAATAATCATTTAATTAATTGGTGAAGTGGCTTACAAACATAAGGCTGTAAGTCATTTTGGTGAAAAACAGGCAGAGCAGAAAAGCAGTGCTGCAGTTCATTTCTCTCAACAAGTTTCTCTGACCAACAACATATTTTCAGTTATGTGAACTCAGTCCAGTCCTTGGGAGCTGACCGTGGCAGCTCGTAGTAGTTTGAAGCCTTACATCTGCATCTTCAGTGACTGCCCAGCCACTCCAGCAATTTTTCTTTCCACTAGGATGGAAGAGCTATCATCTGCTCCTTGATGGGAGGTTTTGATATGGTTTAGGTACTTTACAGCTTACAGGAAGCCAATTAGTTACTAAGAACTGCAGTTTATATTATAATATTCATTCCTCTAGCATTATCCTAGGATGCTCTAATAGAATAATTGGCTTCCTGTGAGATTTTAAAAATATCACTAAATAACAAACAATCAAATATTTATGAGATAATGACTGTAAACTATCATTAATCTTATTAAATAATTATTTAATAGACTGATTTCCCAACAGTTTTTAAAGTACATATGAGTATAATACACAAATAATGGCAAATGTATCACATGTCTAGAATTTCTAAGCTTCATGACAAGCTTCAGCGACAAGCAAGACTTACTGTGCCTTTTCCAGGGCTTCCCTCTGCCATTTTTGCATTTCTGATGTAGCACTTGGAGAGCTGCTTCTGGACGTGCCTGAGGGGCTCTTTGCATTCACCAATGGCTTATTATCTTTGGTTGCAACTCCTGAATCTGCAGCAAAAGTCTCTTGTGTAAAAATACTCTGCATTACCTTGTTTTTTAGCAACGCTGTTTCCTCACTGCTGAAAGATGACTTTGCTGTGTCTTCAGAAGGACTGAAGTCCTCATTTCTCAGTCCTGATTTGGGCTGCAAAAGCAGGCTGCTCTCTTGAGAGGGGGACTGGACTGCATAATCTGTATGTGCCACACTGAGAAAGCATGATGCACCTGAAAAACAGCTCTTCTCAGGTATATCAGCAGTTACTTCCTGAGCCATGGGCTCAACATAGGGTCCTTGATTTGAGTTAGATTTTCCTGAATTACCAGTATTGTCTTTAACACCAGCATCACACTGTCTGCCACCTGAGTATTCTTTGCACGTTGAGTTAGTGAGAAACAAACCACCCTCTCTCTCTCCCCTGGAGCCCATGGATTCAGCTGCAGACGTTTCTGTCAGGTCACATCCAACAAATAAACTGTGAACGACTCCTTGCTTTGAAGAACCCAAGCCCAGAAGGCAGCAGCATGGCTTCACATCACAGCAGGTGGGTGAAAGCCACTTGTCCCCTCTTTGTGGGGAATGCAGCAGGGTGCAGTGTCTTCCACCACAACGCATTTGCTCCCCCAATTCCAGCATGCTGTCTGTCAGAGCTCTGCTTCTCGTACACTGCCAGCCCTCTTCCTCAAACCTGTTCTGGGAGCCATGTATGTTCCTGTCTGATACCGGCTTCACACTGGGGGACCTCTCTTGGTTAGAAGACTCTGTATCATTTCTTTCCTCATAGTCAAGAAGGGATACTGTGAGAGAGGCCATTATCTCAGAAGTGAATTCTGAGGAACAACTGGAAGATCCACAATGGCTAACTCCATTTTTTCGAGCTTTCCATTTGACATCTCCTGCAAGGGCACCCTTTCTATCCAGAGTGGATTCTTCCTTCTCTTCATGATGGAGGTTGATCTCTCTGCACTCTGGAGTTCCCGATTTCAGTACAGGAGAAACATATGAGCTTGAAGCATCCTTTTCTGGAGATAAGGTGGCTTCAGGGGAGTAAACAAGACACCTGTGTTTGGATTTGTACTGTTTGTGATCAGTTAGGAAATCTTTGCCATTTTTCCAATTACAAGCAGGATCTTCCTGCAGGCAGTAAGGCTTCTCTGCAGTATTGCTTGGAGAGGACTCAATAGCTAAGTCATAGCTCCAGTCTGCTGGAGGTTTGCTGCAGCCTGCATTTTTAATGGATTCCTCTGTCTTTGGGCTGCCCTCACTACAATCCCAGCTGTCACCTAGTTCGTGTTCTTGCATAGGTATTGCACATTTATAGAATAAATCCTGTCGCTTTTGGCCTTTTTGTTCTTCTTCAGCTCCTTGTTCTCTTTGATGAAGGAAAAATGAATGTTGACTGCATTTGTTGGTGTTTCTTCTTTTCATGCTCTTTTCGCTACAGTCAGGTGAGAAAGAATCTTCACTGAAATCACTGTCATCCAGCTCTTCCAGCTGCATCCCCTCTTTGCTCTGTACTTCTGTGGGAGTAAGGCTCAGCTCCTGCTTCACTTGAATCTCCTGGGGCCTGTATTGTGTTAAAAACCTCTCAAGAGGTTGATAGTTCAATTTTTGCTGTAGAATAGGTGGCTGCTGAAACTGCTGGTGATAAAGACGCAAATGCTCTTCCCTGTCCTTCTGAAATGGAGATATGGTTGTCCAGGTTTCAACACATTGTTTTGCAAAGGTGTTTCCCCATTCCTGTCTGCTGTCAGAAGGCAGATTTCCATCTCCAAAGGAAAAATCATCTCTAGAAACAAGCTGTTTCTGAACAGGTTGCACTGTCTGGACTTTCAGGCACTGGACAAGTGGTCTGTCTTGCATATACTTGTCTCTTTGGCCACGCTCTCTCGTTTCTGCCATGGCAGCATTTTTGATGACGAAATCCTTTGCAGTGGGGTTCTTTTCAGAGTGGGGGGGCAGATCATCAGTCTTCTTCTTCAGGGGATGTGCTATCCGTAGGACTCCCTTAACTGGGCTAGTGTGGTGGAACCATGGTGAGCTGGGATGTCCTTTGTAGGCATGTCCTTTGTTGACTCCCCTGGGGGTAGAGGTAAAAGAGACACTTGGTGGCTGGAGTGCTGCAGGACATGCCTTTGTTTTTGTAGAATTTGAGGGATGCTGAAGGCCTAGCTTCACTTTCTTTGGAGAGCTCTTTTCCCCAGGTGGCAAAGATGGAGAGTTTTGGACACGTTTTGGAGATATGTTTCCAGATGTCCGATGTCTGTTTGTGACAGGGGTAGAACATTTAATCCCTTTCTTCAGCTCTTTGACCCTGTAAATGAGACTGGCTTTAGAAGATGTCATGCTTTCAGATAAATAACAGTGTCCTCAGAACAAACTAATGCTTTCACATATTAAAGCTAAACACTGAATTCAATGTTACCATTTCTGTTTTAATTGTCAGTAATCCATGCAAGTATCAAAACTCCTCTGCCAAAATGCCTGAACTCCTGGAAAGGTCCATAGCAGTATTGTGAAATGCTTCCTTGAACAGTGCATAACAGGACATATGAGGGAAGATTGCCTCTGTTTCAGTGCATTCCCACATTTCATAATGCAGCATGGGGCACAGTGCCAGCTCAAGACAAGATAGTACTCTCCACAGGACATCACAGAGTCCCACAAGACACAAGCTGTTTGTTGGAGTAGTTGCAGTTGAGATAAATAGCTCAGGTGATATGTGTACAGGGCTACAGTGCTCCTGGATGAGACTCATCAGTGCAACTGTGAAGAGCTGCTTAATTGCTATCACACTATCCCCTCAACTGTTTCTTTACTGCTCTTCCTCATAAGCACCTTGTGTTTCTTAACCCCAGCACTGCACAGCCTGTAATTTACATCCTCCGGTGTAGGAGGTAAGGTGAAGGACTTGCACACATTCTAGGCAGAGCTACCAGTACAAAACTAAACCAAAACTTTTGATTGCTGAGATTAGTAATCCTGCAGTTACAGGAAGCACAGTGATATTTTCATCATTAAAACCTGTCATCTGAAAGGATTTAGAAGACAGAGACCAAATTTTTATTTTAAGACCAAATATAAGAGTTGGAACATAGAAGGATTTTATTTGCATTGTGAGAACTGCATTTCTTGCCTAAATCAATGTTTCCAATGCAACCAAAATAAAATGTAACCACAAACACCATACATTACTTCTTCCTTTGTGTTTTTCACCTTGGCAAGATTGAGTTTCATCACCTACCTGTCAGCATATCGTAAAGTGTTCAGGGTATGCTCTGTAGCTATGTGGCTAGGTGATACATTGGCTATCATACACGTCTTGGAATTGCCAATGAAAGAATCCTTTAGCACCTAGGATTGGAAGGAAAAAAGTAAGATATTTAGCGGTTCATGTACCTTCAATTTCCTATAAGATAGCAATGTGTACAGAGGCAGTTTAACATGAGTCAGGTGATGCACAGTTACTGTCTCTTTTTTTTTTTTTAATTAAATATAGTCCCTGTGTCTCAATTTGTTTTGCAATTATTTGTTTACAATTTAAAATGAGTACAAGTGCTAAACAAGTTTCTGAACAAGCCCTTGCACTAGGTGCCCATGTTTCAAGAAATAAAACCTATGTTATAACTGGAGTGCAGAAATGTTGATGAAAACTCCCAGGACTGTAACTGCACAGAAGATGCAAGATTAGTTGCAAACTGGGTAGAGATGGATCATAACTCTGAATGAATCTGGCAAGTAAGGTTTGGGGGTTTTGTCTGGTTTCAGTTTTTGATTTATTTGTTTTTTAGCATGCCAGGCACCAGGATTGACTTGGGGAACTGGCAGCTGGCCTTAATTCTGTGATTAACTTTAAAATTTATGTTTGCAAAACTTATGCATTCTCTTTCCAAGAGTTTAATAGCAGTTATTGAATTATGCCCCTTTTATAATTTATTTATTTATTTTGTCCCCATCAGAGAACCCTCTACTCTTGCTTATCTGCTTGTTTTACCTGAGTTAATTTGCTCTGCCGGAAAGGAGTATGTGCTTGTTCCTGATCCAATGCCCGAATGCATTCCTTTAGCTACCAAAAGAAAAAAATGAAAATTAAAAGAGGGGGGAAAAACATTATCAGTTACACACTGGCAAAGAACTGAATTGCATCTAACCTAACCTACAAATGTACTATTTCCTTCATGCAGCTTTGACTCCTACCATGTGATACCCCTCCTAAGGGGAGTTTGTTGTTGCCACAGCTACAAACAGCCAGCTTCAGCCAGTTGAGCTAGCAGCAGCAGCTCCGTAGCACTCAGAGAGCAAAGCTGCAGCACAGAGCACAGCTAGCTCTGCCCAACAGCTCTGTGGGCTATACGAATCCCAAGAAGCTGGATAAACACACATTAAGCACACACAGAGCTCCACACCGCCATGGACCTGCTGCTGTTTGCACCATAGCTAACTAGTTTGAAGCCAGATTGGGTGTACCCCTGACTGCGCCGCATCTTACAGGGCAGGTGTACCCTAAAAACAGAGCTTTTTGACCTCCATCTCTTACAAATTTATTTCTTCTAAAAGAAGCTCTTCCCCTTCCAAAAATACCCCAACACTGTGGACAACATCAGTGCAAATTTCTTATGCCACTCTGGCAATATTTTCATACCTTAGTCAGAGATAGCACAAGCTAGTAAATGCACATTCCTGTCGTGCTCATTATAAACTGCAGTCGAGATGTCCCAATCTGTGCGTGGATACGCTGGGCTGTGTTAGAAGGCTGGTGATCTCAAGCCATTTTCTCTCCACACCAGTGTAAGGCACCAAACTCAACGGAAGGGGAGAGCATGGACCAGCACCAAACAATTAGCTGTGAGGGAGAGCTGGGCTGAAATCCAAGTTCAAGCCCACGCTCAGAAGGTCCTAAAGATACAGCCTGTCTAAGCAAACATGCCACTGTGACCTCTGACAGGCTAGTAAGAACTATACACAAAACACTGAGAATGAACTGACAGACTACCCAGGGAGTGGAGATAATGCTACAGAATTCTCATTGAAACTGCCAGAACATGAGCAGCTTGCTACACCCACAGCTTTCACAGAACTCACTAGATCTTATTGTTAATAACCACCAACAGAAGTAGCCTGTAATCTTGAAGAAACATCCCTTGATTTATTACCAGCCTTGGAAAAAGTTGACATGTTCAAACTCAAAGATGTGCACTTTTTTGCCATGTTTCCACTGGAATAAGCACAATAGCATCACACTCCATATCAAGCCTGGATGCTCTCTAAAATGGGCAGAAATGGACTGTATACCCATGAGACAAGTAATTTAGAGCAAATATCAAAGGAAAAATAAGCAGATTATAATATTGGCACAGTTATACTAGCATGAAGCAGCCTTTCTACAATTAAAACCCTACTACATTGTACATACACCCACTTAAAATGACACTTATTTTTCACTTTTACTGCATTTCATTAAAAATCACACCTCTAACAAGTAAGAGATCAGACTATTCTAATTTTTTTATTCTGCTTCTCATAATTGCAGTATCTGAATATCTTCTACTTGAAATCAACATGAATAGTCAAACCAGCAGCAAACTACAAACTTCATGTGTTTTAAGGCCTGAAGAGAGAGTTATGATCATTGAGAGCACAGCTAGGTTTTACAGGCTGCTGATCATATAGACTTACCCAAAGATGCCTTTTATAGTTAATTCAGTCACTACTTGCAGACTGCCTAGGTATTTAATCAGCTTCATACTATACCAAAAATACACTCTGATTTTAAATTTCCTTTTAAAAGAGTGTCATGAGCTCAAATTAAGCCTCACTTCTCAGGAATCCTTTCTATTCAGGTCCTGACTCCCCATGCCACTAAGTTATTCACCAGCAAGTACTCAAGAAAGCATGAAGTACAGAAACACATCCACTTTAAAGGCTGTCTCCCAGTATGAATGCCAATATTCCACAGCAGGAAAGCCTTTGTGCAAAAGAACATTCTACATTCGGAGAACAGAGCAAGCTACCTCCTATTTACAGCACACTAAGAGGTATGGTTGTGTGCACTAACTTCTGCACTGTTGACTCATATTCACTGATTGCATATCACCTTCAGTTTCACTTAGACATGAGTGAGGTTTGTTCATTTGAATTAAATGAGGTGCAAAGCCTTCTGCACAATTTATACTTAGAGGCACTTCTGCTTTATCTTAGATGGCTTTTCTCTGCTCCTTGTCCCTCTTTACATCACTGTGTACACTTATAAAAGACAGTTTGCATTAAGAGTACATTTCTTCCTGTTCCTTCCTCTACACATGAATTGCTAGTTTCTATGCTCTTGAGTATTTAAGTCTTTTACTCCTGATTTCAAAAAGAAGTCTGAGTTCAAGTGGTGAAAATAACCAGCAGGAACAGATGTGCTTTTATGAAACAAATATGCCAATCCCAAGAAAATATTCTCTGGAAGTAAAAGGGACACAACTGTCTATATAAAATATGGGACACTTATTATACTATACTTAACATTCTCCATGCTGTGTTTACATGGCTGGCTGTAAGAATCTGTTAAAAGGACCTTATTTACATAATGAAATTTCCCTCTTAAATTGTCTTTCAGGCATATGACAAATTAAACTTGGCACACTTAGTACTTTGGTTATTTTTTCTCCTCTAAGGAATACATACATATATTACTCTGTGGTTCATTTTTATCTGAAAACACATCCTAATAATTAAACACAAAACCTTCCCCAGACATGATAGTAGCTTACTGCTAAAAGACTTTGGTTTATTTCTGCTCCTTCCATTTTTGTTTGTCGATCTGAGTCTCTGGCATCAGCTGCCCTTTCACTGCCAGCCAAGTCAATGAATGATATCCTAGAAAAAAACAAAGTTGCATTTATCTTAGGAGCCTTTTTTTTTTTTTTTTCTTTTTCCTTTTTCTTTTTTTTATTTTTTAAACCAGAGGGCTCCAACATATGACTTCAGAAGAATGATAAGAAACAACTACTTTTGAACAAAGAGAAGTACCCACTGGAATTAACTGAGGCACCAAAATAACCATAGCAGCAGGAACAGTGTCAGAGCATCCTGTCAGTAACACAATTATAATAGGAAGTGTAATTGCATGTGATGAGAGTGCTTCACAGTTTAATGGATACACTGTTTAAAGTGCAACACATTCACTGTGCTGGTAGTTTTCTAAGAACGCTGGTAAAGAAATTGTAAATTTCTTGATTCTCCTTTCGGTTAAAATAGAAAACTGCCCTGTCTAATGGGAATTCATGACAGTATAAACAGAAATTTCTAGTGTAGTAAGTAATACACTGAGCTTTAAGTGTTTCTTGTCCATTCCTTTCACAAAACTCCATTGCTCCCTCTCATGTTGCCTAGCTCTGGCTGCCAGCTGTCATACTGGCTGTTGCACTGTATCTTTGTCTTTGCCCTTCTTCCTTTTCTGGAACAGCTCTGACTTCTCTTACAGGCGTATCTTGGGATCCTTTCCCCACTCCAGCTCTTCCTCACTTTCAGTTACAAAACGTGGCACACACACCACACCTACATAACCACATACACTTCTATTTCTAAGCCTGCCTGTTCCGCCTTTTCCTCCTTCCACTATTTGTGGCTCTTCCATTTTGCCTTGTATTTAAAATAAGATCCTGGGAAGCAAGGCTGCATGGTGGCTGCTGGAAGGGTGTGTCAGCGTGTTTTTTTGACACTCAGCAGTAATATAGATACATAGACCTCTTTCCTCAGACCTATTTCTTGGGGTTGTTTAGTCTGGAGAAAAGATGACTGAGAAAAGGCACAATTACAGTCTTCAAATACGTAAAATAACTGCTACAAGAGGAATTAAACTGCCTTTTTGTCTGCTGCAGATAGCATCAGTCACACTCTCAAATTACCAGGGAGGTTTAGGTAAGGTGCTATGATTCCTCTGACCAAAGGCAAACATCTCTAATGAATTCATCTCCATTGAGCTTGTCCTCCTAGGCTCCCTTTGTAGTCAATTACAGGACAGAAGTGATTTGAGGGGCAAATCCATCTGACCTAATTTAGGTGACTGCAGAATGGCATGAATTGGATCCCAGAAGTGACTGTTTCTTTCTACTGACTTCAAAGGTGATGAGCTCACATGTGGATACGCCCACTGCAGACATCTACCTTTAGCCAGATTAATGCCAGACAGGAAAAGCTTTCTAACACTGAAGATGAAGGGATGAATTTGATTGCCAAACTCCTTCACTGGATATTTTTTACAAACAAGTATGACAAACCTCTCACAGATGTAGCTAACGCACTCTCCCTGGGAATAGAGAAAGGACTGTGAAACTTCACAAAGTCCCTTTGAACCCTATCTTCTGATTTAACTCACAGCTGACCCCTAGCTCAACATCTCCTCTTTGTTTGCCTCCTGGATGTCCCTGGGCTTAACTTCCTCATCAGCCCTGAGAACTCCCACTTCCAGTCTTACCTTCCAAATGTCCTGTTGGCTGTGTCTTTAATTTGGATTTGGATGATAGCATGAGATCGAGAGGAATCAGAGTTGACTCCGGTAGCTCCTGTGCTACGTTCTTTTCCCCCCTTCAAAATCACCTGCAAAATAAGGGGGACAAAATCCAAGCAAATTGTAAATAAAAGCACAATTTCTCAGAAGGAGGTCTTGTCCTCCTAAGATGAGGAAACTTTAGAAGGAATGCTTCATTACAGCTTTAAAATTTGGTGCAAGGCAGATGTTGTTAGACTGGATCACTTCCAATGTTTCTTTGAGAACTTTGTACATGGACTTGCTTGCAGTGACGTTACAGACCCTAAAGAGCATTTTGCAGGTAAGAAGTTGTTGCATCACACATTCACTCGGATATGCAAAATATCCAAGCTATAAAATTTAAAACAAAAGTATGGCAGCAATGAAAGAAAGTAAGACTGCAGATATAATCTAAAAGACTCGTGAGATTGACTATTTGTTGTGTTGTTTTAAAATTTCACTTTCTCATGTAACAGATGGGTACTGTTATCCAGAAAGTTACACAGAAAATACAAAGTCCCAAAACCTTTCTCCATTTCCATGACTAAAATAAATTATGCCAGAGTAAGGATCAAAGTGTAAAGATCAATTATACTCAATACAACAACAAAATAAGAAAACAAGGAAGAGGGGCAAGGCAGAAGGACAAAGGCTTCTTCAAGATACAAATTTGGATAATTCTCTTTTTAGAACTTGTAAGGACTATCACAGAAAGTCTAGCAGCAACTGCAGCAGGGCATTCATAAAACAGTCATTATTTTTTTTTTCTGGTTGTAAGAATAAATTAAAATATTATCTAGCAAAATCTATATGTTCTCAGTTGACAGATGTACATTATTCATGCCTTTCAGTGGCCAGTTCTCAACCAGCAACCTAACCAACTCCTGCAGCACCCAAGCATTATATTAGTGCTAAATGCAGATAATTTCCAAACCAAAGCCAACATCAATGAATAGTGAATAACTAGGGATGTATTCAGGACTCTTCCCATATATCTGTTGCAGACTATTCAGAAGCTCTGAGTCAAGCCAGTGACATTTCTGTGTTCAAAAGGGCTGTGGACAATATCAATTTTTTTTGCTGAGATACCTGTAAGAATAAAGTCATTTAATAGCTTTTCTGTGTGTGGAATGTGATAATATAGAGGAATGTGTTAATCAGCCTTATAGCAAATTTACACTCTAATTTGCAGAAACATCACCAGCATGTCCTGAAGCTTGGAGTTAATGGGAAGATGAAAAACCAAATAAAATGGAATCTAAGTGGGCAACACCATACCAATTTTAATGAGTCAATTACACTATCAGGCACTTGTAATTTACACTTCCTTACTGAGAAGGGAATTAAACTATGCAAAATCAGGCTAAATTAAAAGCAGATTTAACCAGCTTGCTTGCTGCAGGACAATGCAGAAAATTTGTCAGTGCCCTTCTAGGGCTCAGCCAGGCAGGGAAGGAAAACTGAAGCCTTGATTGTGCTGAATGTCAGATACCATTTAAAGATCCTAATTTTACTTAGCTATTATCACCCAACATTATCTAAGCAGTGTCTTAATCCTAATTCAGATCAATGGCTCAATCTTAAATCTTCTCATTTCTAGTTCCATTAATTTTCAAATTTCTATCTTTGTCCCACATCCATATACATTTAATATAGAAAATTTAAGTTCACAGAAGCCAAAGAAACCACACTGAAAGAAAACATTTATCCAGCTTTCAGGGTCCCTTGCTGGAACGCTATCTAATTTCTTGAATGGTGATGTGGTCTATCTCTTGGCAAAGATCTTTCCATAAGGAGTGGCAGCAGAAGCAACAGCTGTAAATCAACAGCTTACATGTCACTAACACAAGTCACAGTGACCCAATAAGCTTACTGAAAAAAGGCACATTTAATAGTGCTCTTCAGTGCTCTGTTGGAGTTGCCAATTTCAGAACCTTAAACAGGAACATATATGTGTACTACACAACAAGTAACAATCCCTGTAAATGACATATCTCACAGATCAGCAAATCAGGCTGTAGAAGACAACAAAAAAAAAAATTGCAGACATAGAGGTTACCTCCAACAGTAGATCTACAGAGTCCACCTGAACCTCCCGCAGTCCAACTATTTGAACGACATGCTTGCTATCTTCTCTTGCAAAAAGTCTGAAAATGAAACAGTGCAGAAAGAAGATTTCTGAAATCTCAAATTGCAGCAATGTAAACACATGTGAGTGCTATGACACTGTGAAAAAGCAATCAAGGCTACTACGGAGCCATTAATTTATTTTCAGAGCTGAAGAGGTATTTAATTTATAACATGTACCACTGACATTTCACCGTTAAAGAGACATTAGCAATCCATTCCTGCTAGTTCAGGAATATAGTATAGAGGGAAGTAAATTATCATGTTTATGTCTTAGCATTCCTGTCTCCCTTTAAATGGCATCTCAGGCTTCTCTAAGAAGTTCAGACTGTAAGTTATGCTCTGTTCAAGTTCTCAAGAATTTTGCACCGGATTTTAAAGCAACTCCCATAGCCATAGAGTCAGATTTCAGAGCACCTTTGCTATGAATCACACAGAATTGTTACAGCATACAGGAAGAATACAGACATGATGCACATGGGAGGAATTTTAATCTTCTCCATCAATAACATGTAAGATAGCTAATGGACATGCAAAGAATATAAGGACACTCATTCTTCCTTAGTAAATTGACTCCTTACATAACACATTACACTACCTGTTCCTTAAAGACTGTTTTGTAGAAAGGGAACACACATGCACAGAAATAGGTGCTTCCTTTGTGAACAGATGCTCAGTTCCCCAGGCAGAAATCCTCCCTCTTGAGCCCTCCAGCGTGCTCTAAGAATAGTGCTCTCAAGGCTGCTAAAAGCCTCCAGCTCACAGGTAATGTTCATTCAAAATCACTGAAAAGATTTCACTGCTGAGATCTTAACTCACTGTTACTTTATTCAGAGATTTCAGACCACAGTGATTTTTTTTATACCAAGTATGTAATGAGTTGTCCTAATTTCCATTCTGGATGGAGCTTCTGTAGGAGTATACATCCATCCAAATGAGTCTGGGGCTGAGGTGCTACTACTAAGGGTGATGGCAGCATCACCTGCAGAGGCTTGCTCTGGTTCAGTCACTGGGCTGCTGGGAAAAGGCGCTCGGGGAGAAGGTGAGCAGGCTCTGCAGTGTCGAGCACAAGTGGGAGATCAGCAGGATCTTCAGAGACTAGATTGGCAAGAGCAAAAGCCCCACTGGCACAACAGGAGGGGCAGCTAGAGGTTATGTTTGAGAAGGGAAAGGCAGGGACTCCACAATAGTTGACATAAGAACTTCTGGCCATAAGAATAGTCTTTCTCTACCTATGGATGTTCAGCTATATTATTATAGTGTAAGAAAAACAGCTCATACCTCAACCACAGGTCCTTATTTTTACTTATTGCCCATCACCAAAATAGTAAAAATCCTACCAGTGCCACAGTATTTAATGCCAGTTTCTGCCTTCCTATCTAAGGAGCTCCTAAAACAACCCTAGTTAAATACATAACATTTACTAAAAATGGTAATATATTAAATGTAATTGCATAAAACAGTAACTGATTTATAAACAGTAACCGATTCATAACCATAGATTTATAGTAAAACACATTTTTATTGAAATACCTCTTCCTTCCATTTAGCAGGTCATAAAGCTGCCCACAATAGATCTCATAAAAACTGATCAAAACAAGGAGATCTTTCCTTGACTGCGATGCTTCCAGGTGTCCAAAGATGTCCTTGGCAGCCAAGGCATAGAGTCCTGGGTTCCGGTGAGTACCTATCATAGTGTAAGTCTTGCCAGCACCAGTCTGCCCATATGCAAAGCAGGTTGCATTGCCTCTGTAAAGATAACTTATATTTTTAGTGTCACATCTGGTTTATTCATATCTATTCAAAAAGATTCTGCAATGTCAATATCTATCCATAGTGGCCTCTTAGCAATGAGGTTTGGTTTGCTATCCTATCTGGAAAACTGCAAAACACTGAACGGTGATTGTCAAGCATGCCCTACGGCTCTCTTCCTTTCTTCCCAATGCCAAAAATGCATTTAAGGAAACTAAAATTCATTATTGTTCTTCCAGCTGTTTAGATCCTGTAGAATTATAATAGGATTATGAATGGGAATCCTACTGAGCATGAATCACAGAGAAAAATGGCTGTGACATGAAATACAAAACAGCCGCAAGTCAGGTTCTATATTAACACATTGTACTTGATGAAAATTAACACCCCAGCACTATAATTTACTGAGCAAGGTTACTTTGTCTCAGGTTGCAGCCTGCATGAGGCTAAATCAATCCAAAGAGTTGTTGTTGCCTAAGGGAAGGTCTTGCCCTTCCTTTCCTCTGCTCCCAGCTGTGTGACCTATCCCACTGACCACCCACTGCCTGTGCTGGCTCTGACGTCTGACTTGACTGCACTGAAACAACAGAAAGCTTTCCACTTTATTGCAACTAATTTTCTGCTCTTTCAGTGAATTAAAGTACCTTACAGAGGATCACAAAATATGCCCAAAATGGTTTCATGTAACCTATGGGCATATGTCTATTGGAGGTAAGGAGGAAGATCATCCCCTTTCAGTGGTAGAGAGCTGTTTGGCTCACTCACTCCATATAGTGAAACCACAGTCTTGACCAATTCCAGATTGTTGCAGCTTTGTCATCGTATCACCTTAAGATTACAGTGGCAATACACATAAAATATCGAAGAGATCTCGGAATACAATTCCATTGCTCTTCAAGCCCATCTAAATTGACGTTATTGCATGCCTACTTCTTCCCCTTCCTTGCTCTTATACAAGCACTGAACCCACAAGCATGACGTGAACAGAATCAGGGAACTGAAACATACAAAAAATAAATACTACAGAACAAATAATTTATTCCCCCCACACCTAAAAAAAAAAAAAAAAAACCAGACTTTTTAGCTGGCTCAGTACACTGGCAGAGTAATGGGTAAAAATATAGGGCTGCAGTAAGCACAGTGAACAATTTTTTGCCAGGTTTTATTGCAGAATTATCTCACTATGGTGTCAGATTAGACCAATGCCAGTGAATGGAATGCAGCAGGAGGGCCAGAAAGGTTAGGAAAAGCTGAGACAAAGGAGTGGCATCTCTTCTAGTGGCATTACTGGATTAGCTGTCATGTGAATTGTGCCTTTAATGATTATTACACAGCAAGCTACAAGCTTCATTCTCTTTTTTCACTTCCCTTTTCTCAAGAGCATGATACTCTGGTGATGATACTTGGAGATTTTCAATATCAGAACGCTCCATTTTGCTAATTTTCAGCATGGACACATAATCCCTTTCTTCCAAGACTCAAAATTGTAATTATATTAAAGCTTGTTACTTTGCAAGTAAATAAGATCACTCATGTAAAGCCACCATCAATTTTCCATTAATCAGGAAGTATGTAATTATGATTAAACCTCTAACCAAATATAAATCAATAAAAATACATCACAAGGTTATTAATAATTTCTATTGACCTGTGAACTGTACAAATACATGCAAAAATATCTCACAGCAGTCTCATGAAAGAGGTAGCATTATTCCTCTACAGATGAGTGTGCTGTATCACACAGAAGCCTTTGTTAGAGTGGAGATGAGATTACAGAAATCCTGGCACACATTTTTTCATTCTAGGCTGGCCATGGTGTCTCTTTGTTGCACCTGAGGTCCAATTTTAACTTCCTCTGTGATTTAGATTTCTCACCAAATGTGAAGAAAATTTTCCCTGATTTATTTTATGAAAATTGCCATCAAAGACATTTTAAAAGGGGGAAGGTATGTGGCAAAGGTTAAATGAATGTATTTTTCAAAAGACAAAAATTGTAAAGGAAAATTAAAGTAGTATACGAAATTGGAAAACAACAAGGCAAAAAATAACACATATAAGCACTGATGCCCTACCCGTTAAAAATATGCTGAATGAGAGGATGAGCTGTCTTCATATACACATCCTGATTGGTACATGACTCCCCAAAGACTTCATCAAAATAAAAAACATGCTGAAAAATAAATATGATCTTTACATGAAAATGAATGTTTCACTTCCCCTTCACCCCCATTCAAAGGTAAAGATAAATAATAGAAGTCTTGCCAGTGACTTCATATGGTTTTGGATCAGGTACAAAGTGATCTAGCACATTTACCATGCAGCATAACATGCAGGAACACATCATTACAACTAATTAAGTGACTGAGGGTAGGAAAAAAAAAACATAAAGGAAGCAAAGATGCCTTGATTTCCCATCACTCTGAAGCAGAACATACCACAGCCTTCTGACAAGGACCAAAAAAAAAAAAAAATCTAATTTAATAAAACCTATTCTTGAAATGAATCAGCCTGCAGATGTACAGTAAGACCGTAAGACTATAACAGTAAAAAGAACTCAGAGTCAAACTTGACTCTCTCAAAATTAGTCTTCAGTTGTGATTAATCGTCTCTATTCTGCAGACTTAAAAACTTTTGGGGCCAGAGAAGACAGAAGCTATTCCTAATCAAAGCTGGATTGTATTATCTCAGAAGGAGGCAAGAAACCCCCAAACTTCCAACACTCCAGATCTGACCCAAAGCAACGGGGTCTCTGGAAGCACTGCAACAGACTTCATTATGTGCTCCCTCTAGGTTAAGAATAGGGTTGTAGGGACAGTCATAAACATCACATTTTCAAAAGAACCTCCATGGACTGGTTTCTAACACTGCACTGAATAGAGTAAATTAAGGTGGTAGATCTCTAGGAGTGAGAATCATTTCAACGATGCACAAACCAACCACACTAGCCTAACAGGCTGATTAAACCAGGGAGTCTCAGCAGCTATGCTCAGCTCAGAGGGCAGATGTGTTCTGTGATGGTCCTCCGGTTTGGGCTCCTTAGCTGTGCAGCTGGAATATGCCTATCACCTCCTATTTGATTTGTACTCCTTGCAATCCTTTCTGCAGGAACCAGAGATAGAGGCAGAGCAAATAGCCAGACTTGGAATCAGAAAAATTCTCCTGCGTCCTATAGCACAGACACAGCCTTTGCCATGGCATATTTTTGTTTGGACTATACTGACTGAGAGAAAGATTTTGTTTTTCTGTACTGACATAACAAAATTAATTAGCGGTTATTTCAGCACTGAGATACTAAGGTGATAAGCACTGCATAAATGCCAAATATAGGTAGTCAGATGGAGGGAGTGGGGTGGAATTGCTGCATGTGTCGCACCGTAAAAGGTGGTACATGAACCAGGCCCGAGAGAGCTGCAGACTGAATTTTTACTGGATACTTCAAACAGTTGTTCCCAGGACCCAGAATGTAAAAATAACACCCAGTAGAGTGAGAATGGCTTGCTGCTCTCTAGAAATCAGTTCTGTTCCTGGTGCTGTCAGTCAAAAGTGAGAATCTGAACTATGACAGCACAAGCTATCTGGGATTAAGAAACAAAGACCAAAAGAGAACTTAGTTCTCAAAAGTATTTGAGAACAAAGGAAGGGAGAGGATGAGGGTGTATGTGATTCATTGAAACAGACCTACAGTGCTGAAATGGTAAAAAAGGAAGTACTGAAGTACCCTGGAAGGTTATCAGGAGACTGCAGCAGGCAATTCTGCTGCAGCAATAGCATGTAGCAGACAGTTTTATTTTGCCATGTCAAAAGAAAGCTGCAAGAGACATGCTTTTGAGGCTTAAAATTCTGGGCTCAAGTTTTCTGCCACAAGCTGGCATAAGTCAGAAGCAATCCAAATACAGTTATGCTGAACTCATAGAAAAGCCCACCACCTATTTCAGTGCAAGAAATGCAGACAGCCCTTTTCTGTTTCCCCTCATAGAAACTCCAAGCACAATTTGTTTTACCCTATCCTTGCAACTGGCCCATAAACACGACATTCAGGTGGAGCATGTTACCTGCAAAATATATTGTGTGAGATCAACTGCCTCCTTCTTCTCATGAAGAAGCAGGGTTTCTTTATCTTTCACTGTGATGATATTAACCTCCCCACGTCGCTCTTCTCTTAGGCCTAGAGGACGTTTTCGGACACACACTCTGATTTTTTCAATCTCTGTCCATGGAGTCTCTTTCTCAGAAGTACTCGATCTAAAATAATAGTATAGGTTTACATTTCAAAATCAGGTTACTACAGAATCTAGAATATGCATACATTTGTTAGCTTTATCAGATAAATGTTTCTGTCTATAATGGCTTATAAAAAAAAACCCAAAACATGTCTTATTGTTACATGGTGAAGTTTTTGCTGTTTTTTTCCTAAATAGACTAATGCCTTTTGTGCACTTCAGTTAAAAGAATAACTGTGTTAATACAGCTACGTTCCTGAACATGTTGCTGGGACTGGCATATTTTCAGTTGTCCACAAACATATGGCTGAAGCTGGCATAATATGCAAGTTAACTTAATGACATTTAATCTTGCTGAAATTATTTGCAGTCATGATTAGTCAATAATGTACAGATAAAAGTATGAACAGATCTTGAAAATGAGACGGTATAATATTTAGTTGGTTTTCCTCTTATATGGACATCTGTTCTTCCTGTTACAGGCTGTCAAACAGGTTACAAGTAAATGACTCAAACTATGAAACAAGACTATCACCATGTTCATATTCAGCTCAAAGAAAATTTGAAATATTGATCTTGTCAAGACCCCTTTGGTCTTTTTTCATAAAAAATTACGTTGATTCAGACCACAGGCAAAGTTGTGCTCTTGTGCTTTGTCAAGTCCACTTTAGTTCCCTTCCAGACATCTCAGAAACGTCAGGTCATTTTGTGTTTCATTGATTAACCTGCTATGTAAAGCATTTAGTGATGCAACATACAGAATATGCTTGAATTCAACCAAAATGTATTCGTTCCACCTTTCCCTTTTTCAAGCTGTCTTCAGCCAAATGAGTAATGATTCTCAGCCTGGATCTGAATATCAATTGGTGAGAAAAAAAATAATTTTAATCAAGCTCCAGCTTGCCCAAAAGTAGTGTTTCTGCCATGCTGTCTGAATGCCCTTCCATAATACCTTAATGTAGCAACCGAAAACTAACATATACTAATTGTCTAATAAATTACAACCGAATCCACAAGTTATTCAATATCTCATTACAACTACAAGCTTGTAGTATCATTGCTGTTGTGCTGCATGATTCCCCAGAAGCATACAACATGCAGATATAAATCCCAAGATGCAGTCTTTGAAGAATACACATGAGTAATCTTTACTTATAACTGGAGTCCCTTTAATTTTAGTATAGCCTTCCCATGCAGACCAGGATCAGGCCCTACATTTAGATAGAAAATTCTTTCCCCTGAAAAGAAAGGCAATGATACTTGAAATAAGATGCTTCATAAGCTAGTGTGAGCTTATGGATATCACTAGGCTCCAAATGTTGTCCAACAAATTATCAGAGGCTCTGAAGTTTAATTCTCATGTCAGAGGCTGGATTTGGTGACCTACAGAAAGAGCCTGTTGTGCTGTAAGAGCTTGAAGGAGGAAGGACTGATTGCAAGATTTGAGGAAAGGAAAATCTGAAGACTTGGAGGCTCGGTTTATGAGAGAAAAGGCATAAATTCCTTCTAGCACAGAGGCACATTTAGTTGAATATACTTTGCATGGGAACCACCATGTCTATATCCCATCCCAGTTACATTCATTCTGTTTCTTTTTCAAAACTTCAGTTCAGAAATTTCTTTATAAACAAAGCTATCACAGTGTGTATCCTTTTTACTGGGAAAAACTTGACAAACTTGTATTTTGGAAAAAATAATGTTTCGCAAGATAGTCTCATAGAAAGAAAAAGAAACATTGTCCAAAACACCAAGAAAACAAAGACAATAAAGACTATTCTTAGACAACCTTGGTGAGTAGCAGCTGGTGAAAGTCAGCTGATTCCTTCTACCAGACTTGGAGAGTCACAAGTACTTATTAATATCTCTCTTCTCTGTAAAATTTTGCATTGCTCTGCAGTGGTAGGATTGCTTATTTGGAGGTGATGAACACAGATTCTCCTCCACAATGAAGAAAGAATTAATTATGACTAACTAGAAATATAGCAAAATAAAGGTGACTGTTGATTACCTGATACAGGAATGAGGTAGTCCGTAATTATACCCTGAAATATGAGTTATTCTTTGTATGATAGGAGCTTCAGAATCCCCCAGGAGAGGAGCAATATCATCAGAAACTGTTGGACAGCTCAGGTCCTTTTTTGTGCATATTCCAGGAGTATTTAGGTCTCGTCTAGTTAATCTGATCATCTCTGAATCATGTGGTTGAATGTGTCCCAACATTTCCCCTACACTGTTCCTCTCTTCATTGGCACTAAGATCAGATGGACCATATGATTCAGATTCAGAATCTTTAACTGTTCCATCATTTTCTTCGAAGAAGGACTCAAAACGCAGCTGTCTACGGGGACCTGCTCTGGTCACCTGAGGATGAACAAAAAGGCCACTTGGTTGAAAATCTTGCTTGCTTAAGTCTGCAATGTCTTCCCCTTGCATAATTTTGATTATTCTAATGAGCTGAAAGAGTCGTTTACGATCATTCATGTCGTAGACCCCCAGTTTGGTATAATCTTTCATGGAAACTTTGGCAAGCTCATCAATCTTCTTAAGACCAAAGGCAGCAAAATGGGGATAGTATTTTTCAAGTTCTGCTTCACAAAGGCATTCATAAAGGCATGATGCCATCTTCAAGCTAAAATCTACAAGAAATCAAAGAAAAGAAATATTAGAATCATATGAAATATCACATCCAACAAAGTTACCAGTGAAGAAATTACACATTTCCTGATGCCATTACCTGCAGTTAGGCTAGAAGCTTGTTTAACTCCAAGTTTACAATACATTAGACTGCCAAATGCTACAGAATATAGAAATAACAACAATAAACTAGACATTAAACAAATATTTTATCTATGAAACAATATTTTAAAATTACAGTCAGTGTAAGAAATGCACAATGAAGTGTTACTTACTTCTGCAGTGTTCCTACATGCCTGATGTCTACTTGATAAATGCCTCAGCTACTGAAACCCTGTCCTCAAGCTACAGAATGTAAAATGACTAATTTTAGACAGTCCATTTAATATCAGGGCATGTGGTCTAGTGTGGTTCAGCTATCCCTGGCTAACTAACCAAAGGAGAAGAAATTGTGTTTGTCCTCACCTCAAGCTGAATAATTAAGACCATTCATCTTATACATGAGCTACAGCAAAGTTGTAGTTTTGTTGCGTAACTTTCTCTTTTATGGCATGAATCTTGCGAGCATTTCTAAGTGTCCTTGACAGAATAACCAAAACATTCTGTGAAGTCTGAATCACAGAATTTCTCTAAATCTATATATGCCACTGGAACATCATACTTGCATTCTTGGAAAACCAAAAAAAGCAACACATATCACTGAAAGGTATGCCAAAAAACCCTCAACTCCTTCATGTCTCCCTAGCAATGCATTGTGCAGCTGTCTATAACCAGATGGATTAATATCTGCAGATATTTTTACTTGTTCTATAAAATGGAAAAATGATAGCACTTCAAGTATCTGTTGCTGACTGCCTTCTTATATCTTTGTTCAGTCTAAGACCTTAGCAAATACAGCTCTTACTCACATTTGGAAGCTACAATAACATTCAACAAAACCAAGTTATTTAAGACTAAGTTTTCCCTCCTGTAATTCAGAGTAAGCTCTTTGTCAGGATTTTCACACATTTCTAAAATAACATATAAGAAAATAAGGTCACCAAACATCACCCCTAAGTTTTATTCCATATCATTAATTAAGATACTATGTTGCAATAACAACAACAAAACAATACAGATTATATTAAAGTGATGATTGTATATGTGGCCAAAAGGTGCAGTAGAGGACATCTAAAAATTACTTAGAAGCTAGAGTCTAAACTGTAGATAGTAGTTAGCCATAATAAAATTATGAGATTCAGCAGTAACAAGCTTCAAGACAAAAAACATTGGTAGGTAGATGGACTTATTTGATGTATATGTAATGTGATTCTGAATCTTGAGGTAAAGTCAGAGCCATCACTGAGGTTGTTAGATCCTGGGAGAGGGAAATCAAAATTAACAGGGAGGGTAGCAAAACCAGAGATCAGAAAGGCTAACTATAACACATGTGCAAGGGTTTTCACAAGCATTCACAATTTGCCAACTTCTCTAACAGATAAAATTTCACAGAAACTTCAAACTTCATTTGAAGAAGAGTTGTTTTTGAAAAGATGCTTATCTTACATAATGTAGCTTAAAATATAAAAGCAGTACAGGTCCTATGTAACTGTCTGTATGCACTGCCATGGGAAATTTCTTTTGTTTCTTGAAAGGAGTAGCTAGAACACAAAGCCAAGACACCACTCTCAAAGTACTGAGAATCTGCTAAAGATGAAAACAATTTGGCAAATTTCTTTTGTCTATTCTCACTCCGTATCCTAGATTACACCTAGATCTTTACATATGCTTAAATTAAATACAGAGTGGTCAAAGACCAGTGCAAGAACTAATTGGGTGTTAAGCTCTGAATTATAACACTGAACACAGGAGAGAAAAAAGAGAATAAAGAGGAAGAAAAATAGAGACACTTCCCAAGACAAAAGCAGCAAAGGGGAGGGAACTGAGAATTCTAAGGTCACGGTTCTAATTAAAAATTAATCAAAATATATTTAAATATCTAGAAAGTACTGTAGAGAAAGGTTTCCATTATCTGGGGCAACAAGGTACTAGGATTCTCTAAATATGGAAAATCCAAGTAATATAGGTACTGCAGAACATACGAGAAGGTTAGTAGTGAGATATGTAAGCAGCTCTGCATGGCTTACAGGCTAAGGTTCTGTGACATGGGAAAGCAACTAAATGGCTTCTTAATGAAAGCTGGCCTAGGAAGTGATATAACTGCTTCTGCTTCTCCAGAGACAATAAATCTTACTGGATCTAAGTGGTTTCAGGAGATAACTCCAGTGTCTCTCCATCCATGGAGCAGCAATTTCACAACCTCGGAAAACAGAGCATTGACAAATATAGGAGTAACAAATTAATTAACCATGGAAAAAAATTAAGCCATCATCATGGCAATGGGTTGCAGCACACCTGATTACTTTAAAACTCAAGAGTAGACAAGTTTCTAAAAGATTTGGTCTGGTTCATACATGAGAACTCAGGGGAGATAGCAGTTGTCAGTGAAACCCTTATGGCCGGCCCTTTGATTGGCGATGCTCTAAAATAAAGGAGCGCCTTTCTTCTCGTTAAAAGAATACTTTAATTCGTCCAACAATGTAAAATTCTTTGTGTCTGAAGACACTATTTCTAAAACAGATATAAATTCTTCAAAATACACTGGATTTGTAAAGAACTAAGAGAAGTATTGGTAGGTTTTCAAGAATCCTAAATTGCTAATGCCATCTTCTGGCAAAAAAAAAAGACACTTTTTTACAATAAATAACAGCCAGCATTCCCTCAATTATTGTCAGGATCTAATTTCGTTTGTTCACCTGAGAGAACATTGTGCCCTGGGGCAGAACAATATAACATTCTTCAGTGTGGTAGTTTTATATCAAAGCCCAGGTCCTGCTCCCCACAAAGCTATGGGTGTCTTCACTGAAAACAGTACTGAGACAAAAGCCTAAGTCTTCTTAAAATAGTTGAATGTAACATATTTTGAGAAAGAAGTAAGTTAGTATGGAGGTATAATTCTCCATGAGCACCCAGTTACACGGTCAGATAGTCTCAGGCCTAAGAAAAATTTTTCAGTCAATCTGTATTACGACGTCACCTGGAATTCTTCATTGTTCAGTGCTTGCTCTTCTCATTTTAGCTGGCAGAAAGACTCAGCTTCACTTTGAAATTTTCACCTTCTTCTCACACAAGGGACCTGCTTTGCCACTGACAAGAAGATGATGAAGCTGGTCAGTGAAACAGTGAAGTCCAGAGCACCTTTACATACTAATACACATTCCTGCTGCAAGGGAGAAATAGTTAATGGTGATATAGCTTACTGCTGGAACATATGAGATGTCTGAACAAGGGTGCCAGTCGGCCTATCATCTTTATGTGGTAAACCTGAGTTCAGTACAACTTATTTCTTATGCAAAGAAGTTTTACAAAGATCTTAGAAGGCTGCCAGATGCTGGTTAATGGTTAAGGACTTTTTGTAAAAACACATTAGATTTTATATAAAGGGACCAACATAAAGCACAGAATAAGATCACAGCTTCTCATCTGAGAACTCCTGTTTCAGTAATAAAGGGTTTCTACTGGTCGTAAAGCTGGGAAAAAAATAAAAGTCAGGCAAAAGTAGTAGAAACGATTGGTTACATTTTACATATTTTGGAGGAAAATAACTTACCACAAAATTATGATTTAGGAACTGATCCTCCATTTTAAAATGTTTTTAATTATTAATTAAATCTTACACTGATCTTTTCATTCTCAGTGTACTTTTCAAAGTAGAAGAAAGGTTGGCCTTCAAAGATACTCACTCAGTGTCAGTCACTATGCATAAAATAAATCACATAAAACCCCTACATAGACTATTTTAAGAATAAAGCAGCCTTCAACCACTATATCTTGATCCTTATTGCCCTGTGATGTAGTAAAAATCTCAGTGCACCGTTCGCTTGAATAACACTCATGTGCCCTGTTATCCCACTGTAGCTTACTCATATTTACCTGACAATTTTAGCTGACTTCCACTGATACTCCTGAGTGTGATCACTGATACATGACACAAGTATCGCTACATCCATAATTTAAACTAGGGAGATTAAGTTGTGGCAAAGTGAAGAAATCTTACATGGCACTCCTACAAATGCAAATTAATGCAACTATACATTTAATCCTGCAAATAATCCAAGATACTAATTCTAAATCATAAACTCTGGTCTGATCATTAAATAATTTTATTAAACACAATTTTCAGGGGCATATGATAAACATAGTAATTGCTAATCAGTGTACAAAACCTAAACAGCACCTTGTTTTCCGGCCTATCACTTTGTATTATGTAAATAATTTTTCTTTACAAGTTGCTTATAAAAACAAAAGTTAAGAACTTATAAAATCTGTAAATGCATGTAGCAGGTAGGTATGTTTCTGCTCTTGACCACAACCATAGCAGTGTATTGTGTGCATTATTTGTGACCGCATTACCCCAAACAGTACAGTCTCTGTCAGTGCCAAAGCATTTGCTGATTTTTAAAGTATTGAAGCAGAAGACCAGAACAAAACTGATCTGGAGAAAAGGGAGACTTATTAACCCACATCACCAGTTATCCATCTTTATTTCTTATTCATCTGAACATTAAGCTCTTTCTTAACTGATCCAAAGCCAACTCTGACTGAGCCCTCCAGATGTGAATGTCTAATTTGCTTTTCCAGAGCACCACACAAAATGCTTTACCTTTAATCATTGTGACCCCATTCCTTGGAAACTAGGATATTCCTGTGAAGAACAGGGTCAGGGTGCATTTGCACTTACATGAACACAAGCTCCATAACAGATAATCTGTACTGCAACATGGGTTCATCATTTTAGTTTAATGCAGTAGGTAGGGATCTATGAAACAGTATTTGACGTTGCAGCAGATCCCTTTGTAAAATCACAGGATTATACTATGCTACGCTCTTGTGCACGTACACAACATGGTATTAAACATTCTGTTGTTTGTTGGAACTAGTGTTGTAGCCACTTGTTTTGAGGGAACAAAGCTGACTACTAGCAATAGATAACCGCTTGCAGTTTCAGGATAGTAAAAGTAATTGGAGAGGAGGGAATACTTTTCATGTTAAATGACAACTATTTCGCACTTGGACTATGATGCAGGCCTCCCTGCAGCAACACTCCTGCTTCCTTTCCTACAGACACACAGAGCTGGTTACTAAAACTTCAATTCATTTAATTGCTCTTTGAAATAAACTTAAAAACAACTAAATGTGTTTTTTTTTGTTGTTGTTGTTGTTTTTCAACAGAGTAATTTCATTTGGCAAGAGACTACTATTTTTTATAATCATCCCTTCATACTAAGTATAGTCTGGTGACCTCAGCAGAAGAGACTCCATCCTACAGCTGATCCCCAACAACTGCTTAAAACAACAGCTGCATGGAAACGGGAAGTGTCTAATATTCAACCACACGCTAAGAAAATAATCTACAAGTTATATTGGGATGCTGATTATTTGAAAATTGTGCCCCAGCTTCTCCTGCCAGCAAGATTTACCAAATGGCTTTCAAAATTAACTTGATAATGGTATCAAAACAAACCCACCACGCATCTGGAGTCACACTGCGTGACTGAGGGGGACACGGTCACTGAATTTAGCCCCAAAGGGATTTACTGCTTCCCTCAGTGTATTTAGTCCCAGGCTGAGGGACTGCACAGCTTCACCCCCGGTGTGAAGAGCTCTCCTCTCGTTCCTCTCTACGCGGACCCACCCCGGTTTTTTCCCCCCTCTCTTCCCCGCACACACCCGGGGATCGAAGGAAGGGGTGGCGCAGCAGACCGCACCGCAGGCAGCTGGGGCCGAGGGAAACCCCCGGCACTGCCCCGCCGCCCGGGGAGGCTGACGGCCCCCCGGGACAAGCCCCCCACTCCCCCGGAGCGGCCGTCCCCCTCACCACATGGCAGGTAGCGCCCCCCCCAGCCCCGCAGGCCCCTCCGCACCCCACTCACCGGCAGCGGCGCCGTTCCGCCGTGGCGACTAGGCCATGTCACTATAGCAACAACGCTTTTTCCCCGCTTCAAAAGCTCGCGCGCACCCTCGCCCCCTCAGCCAGCGAATAGGACGAGGGAGAGGGGCGCGAGGGGCGTTTCTCGGCGGAGAGACACCAATCCGAGCGCCTTCGCGGCCGGAGGGGGCGGAGTCTGTGGGCGGGCAGGGCGGGGGAGGGAGGACGGAATGAATGGGGAGGAGCTACCGCTCGAGTTTATGCCGCTGTGATTGGTTGGGGCTGCCTTCAGTCGTGCGCTGCGCCCCCGCCTCGCTCTCCGGCCCGGAAGTGAAGGTAGGGGTGGTGGGCGGCAGTGGTGGAGGGGAGGTTGGAGTTTACCTGTGGGGTTCCCCTCACTGTTCTGCTGCCATTGCAACGGCGGCAGGGGCTCTGTTTTTAAGCCGGGTCGCCTTGCTGGATCCCCCTGCCTCATCCCGGTGCTGGGGGGGGGGGGGGGCTTGGGGGGCGGAAGGGGAGCGGTGCCCCGCGGTGCCTCGCATGGGTGAGTGGGCCCGGGGGCCGCTGGCCCGGGTACCCTCGGCGGGGTTTGTCCTTTTTCAGGCTCCGGGCGTCGGGGCGCGGCGTTTCCAGGCGCGGACGGGAGGGGGTGCTGGCCCGCCGGCGGGGACCGGCTCCGGATCTGGCGGGGTCGGCCGCTGCGCTGCCCCCGGGGGGCTCGGGGGCTGGCAGGAGGGCTTGTCTTTGAGCCACGGCTGGCCAGAAGCTAATTGAGACGGTTAAAGACGGGTTTAACCAGGATTGCTGAACGCCCTCCCGGAGCGTGGTCGGTGGTGAAGGACTCTGTGCTCTGGTTTCCCAGTTTGGGAACTGGAGGTGTCGCAATGCCTCACTGAGCATCCCAGGGGAAAAACAGCGTTGTGTAAATTTATTACTTATTGAAATGTGCAGATCTGTCATCATGCAAAGCTTTGCCTGAAACTGGGAACTGCTCTATTCTTTGACATGGATTTCTCATCTCCATTGCTTTCTTCATTCTTCTGTATAGGACCAGTTATCCTGGCTATATAGCTTATTGATTACGGTATTTGTTACCTAAGAGGTGTGTTCCTTCCTATTTACATGAAACTAGTGCTTAACACGTATGCCAAGGAGTCTTTAGTTTTTTGTAACAGCTTCATGTCTAGCTTAGCAAGCAGAAAGCCCGTCCTTTGTCATTAATTTTCCTGGCTCTGCCACTGGCATCTTGAGTTCTCTGCTGCAGGGGGTCTGTTTTGGGCAATTACTTCTGTATGCCACTTCCAGCAATGTTAAGATATTATCTTTGCACCTTTGGATTTTCATAGTGGTAAAGCTTCAGAGTGTTAATTGATGGCTTTCCTTTTGCTTTATGTTTGTTGTTAGTTTGGTTTTTTTTCTCCCTACAATGTGGTTTGTAATAGCAGCAAAGAAATGTCGTACAGGTCATATTTAATGCTTCTTGATAACTTTTTTTTTTTTTTTTTTAAAAAAAAAGCTTTTGTATATGTTCCTGTTACCTTGTTTTAAAAGGAAAGGACTCAGTTTTTTACCATTCAAAAATAGTTAATAAGATGCAGTTTAATTGTATAGTACCTACAAAGGGATGATCAGCTTTTAGCACGTGCTGAGATATGTTTGCTGGCTAAATACAACTAGTCTGTTTGAGCTCCATGTTGTATGTTGTTCCTGCTTGACCCTGTGTGTTCTTCCACAGCTCTCCGTGCAGCTAACAGAGGGGCATGGCTGTGAGAGCTTGTGGCTTGATCATCTACAGGAGGCTGCAGTCAGCACCATATTCTAACGTCACTGATGGTATCGAATACCTCCTCCTTCAGACATCCTATGGGAGCCATCACTGGACCCCACCAAAAGGTGATGTTCTGATAACACACTTTAAGGTCATTTGTGTCAGGAGTGAGTGAGATTGCAGTCTGAACTTTGGCTGAATTCTGCAAAGATCAGCTTTGAGGGGCAGTTAATCAGTTGATAGTAGCCACTGATTATGCTGTTTGTGCAGCAGAGTGGGGAGTTTTGTGACTGAAATTCTTTGCAAGTTGTGACTGTATAAACTATTGGGCCTGACTGTTTGGGGTTGCGGGGGTTGTCACCCAGTCATGCTGCTCAGATGCCTGATGTTTCTGTCAGACATTGAGCAGACAGCTGAAGTTAGGTAGCTAGAGAAATTTTTACCTTCTCCCTGAGGTCCAACCCTCTGCCAGATACTGCTGTTGCCAGTACACAGTTGTTTGACTCACATAATCAAAAGGGTCACAGTTTTCAGTGCAACATTAGAAAGCAATCTGAAATTGGTGATGACTACTTTAAAACACCTTTCTTAGAAGATGCAGGAGTTCCTTTAAGTTCAGGAGATCACTGATGAAGAGCACATACCTAATGCAGCAGAAAGGAGAGGGACTGCTAGGAGCAGTAATCTTATCAGCCATCTTCACCTAAGCCATCCTTATTCATCAGTGAAGGCCCCAAAGGAGAAGACAGGCCGGGTGCCCCAAGCCATATAGCAACACCTACTCTGTAAAGACACATGGCAGAGCCAGTGTTTGGTAGTACATAGTCACAGCCCTGGTACCAGGTAAAGCGCAACATGAAGAAATACTTCACTTCCTTGTAAATATATGCTGTTTTTTACTCTCTTAGATTTCTTCTTGCTAGTTTTACTATTTGTTTTCTAAAATGCAGTGCTCCTAAAGCGTAGTGCAGGAGCAGTTTGTAAACAGGAAATTGCAAATTGGAAAAAAAGCTTGTAACAGTATTGAATACTCTGTGCTATTAAGGGAAAGAACAAAACTTTCCAAACCTCCCCCTTTTGTCCGCTTCACCAAAAGCCTAAGGGAGTAGAGTTAGCAGCTGCCTGGAAAGCTAAAAAACATGTTCTGGGACACGAGTGGTTGTTGTGAGAGGAGAGACCCATGTGGAAAGGTTCACTAGGAGCACAGTAATTCCAGACAAGTGATGGAAATGACTTGTAGGCATTTCAGCATGGAGTGAAATGACTTGTAGGCATATACCTTCATGCACTCAAAGTCATAGAATCATTGGATAGTTTGGGCTGGGAGGGAGCTTGGAAGGTGCTGTGGTGGTGCAGCCCCCCCCGGCAGGAGCAGGGCCCCCTCGTGGAGCAGCTGGGGTCTCTGAGGGCCCCGTCCCAGCTGAGGCTGGACGTGTCTGCGGGGCTGGGGCGTGTGCCAGCTCTCTGGGCAAGGTGCGGCAGCGTTGGAGCACGCTGGTGGGAAGCGATGTCTTCCCGGTGCCCGGCGTGAGCCTGGCCTCTGTTGGTGGGAAGCCATCAGGCCTTGTGCGGTGGGGACAGGCCCTGCGGCAAAGCGTGCGCCCGCCTTCCTTGCAAGCCCCCTTGGAGCCTGGGCAGGCGGCAGGAAGGTCTCTGCGGAGCCTTCTCTTCTCCGGGCTGAGCAACCCCAACTCTCTCAGCCTGTCCTCATAAGGGACCTGCTCCAACAGGTCCCTGTCTTTCCTGTGATGAGGACACCAGAGCTGGACACAGCACTCCAGGGAGGGTCTCATGAGAGCAGAGTAGAGGGGCAGAATCACCTCCCTCAACATATTGTTTAAGGTTTTATAGATCAAAAGCCATGGTCTGATGTCAGACTTTAATAGTGGATTGGTAAAGATTTGGGCACAATAAACGAAGGAGAGCTATTGCATTATATATTTGCTGTGATACGAGTGGTCTTCAAAGGCAGCCTCAGATTGTGTGATGGACTAACATAACTTGTATGTGATGAAGACATAGATTTAATGTGGCAGGAGCGAGAATGAAAAGCTGTAATCATCTCTCCAAGAGCATGCAAAAGACAATTGGCAGCTGCAGCTGTACATTGGTATTTTAAAAGTTCACTATGCAGCTGCAGCCCTTACGGGATTAAACTGGACTTGCTTGGATCCCCTCATGTGAGCTTCATTAGCCTCATCTCTGTTCCTAGAACTGTGACTTTGCACTAACTGAGGCTAATAGGGAAGCAATGCAGTGTTCATTTTCCTCCTCAGCATATTGGAACTGCCTTAGTACAAATGGTTGGGAGGATCTGGAAGCTGTGGTGTGAGGTGCTGCCAGCAGTCCTTTTTCTGCCCAGTAGGTAGACTGTACTGGACAAAGTTGGAATCTTAACTGAGCTTAGACTTGAGGTTATCAACAGCAAGGTGAGGTGATTGCCTTTTGCTGTGCTGGAGAGCAGGAGGTTGCACTGGTGTCCTTTGAGTTGAAACAATTTCTCAGCCCTCCAGCTTTATTGCTACCTCAACTCATTGCACATTTGGTGACTATGGATCATGACCATCATAAAAAGTAGTGGTTACTGTTCGTGGATGTTCTGTGGGCATTTGCTGTGGGTACTGTAAAAGTAAGCCAGTTGTGCAAGGCCAAGTGAACTCCGTTTCTCAACTGTTAGTAGTAAGTCTCAGCTATCAAAATACATAATTTGTGAGAAAGGAGGCAGCTTGACTTGCAGTGCTGAGATTCAGGGGGGAAATATTTTTACTTAAAGCCTCAATGTATTTGATCTCAGATATCTGAGATGTCAGATTCAACATCAGATGCTGTTTTCTGCACAGTTGCTGCTCGAAATAGAAGTGTATTTCACATTTGAGATGATGTCACATTGTAAGAGGTGTTTAAGCTTCTGATATGCAGACAAAGAAGTGAGTGAGACCTGTTGGGAAAGTAAAACAAGCTTCCCACAAGCCCCAGTTCTAGCACTAGAGGGTGGCTTTGGGTACCTGGGCCCTGAGGAAAGATTCATCTCTGTGGTGAAATTATGACTCTTTGCAGCCAGCTGCATAGAAAATAGAATGACACCAGGGGCAAAATAAAAAGTAACTTTTTCCCTCCTCTTGAAACCTCCCAACTCCTGCTATGTTGCTTTTTTGAGATCTTGCTTGGCTTATTCTATTTATGTTCTGGTCTGGAGCTTTCATGAGAAAACCAAATTTGACATTTCTCAACAAAAGTACAAACAGCTGGGTATGTGTTATATTTAACCATTGTTTGTAATGGCACCTCTCGTTCTGAGCAACATAAAATAAATGACGTGTCCTAGAAGAACTAAGCAGCTGGTGAAAGGATTGGCTTTTAGACTTGCTACATTTCAGAGGGGAATATGGGACAGAAATAAAAATACCCTTAACTGCCTAACTGAAAGCCACATTTTAAATTGCATTTGTTGGTTCTTGGTCCTGTTGTTTCTGGGCTGTTGACATGAGTAAAAGTTTTACAGAATTGAGCCTTAAGCTTATGTGGGAGAGAAGGGATGAGAGAGGACTAAGACTCTTGCAGATGAGCAGTCTCCCCTCTAACTGGATAAAGGAAAAGTGTTCATGAGGCACTCAGTCCTCAATACGATCCAAGGTAGAACATCCCTGGAAACACTCAAGATCAGGTTGCTCAGGCTCTGAGCAACCTGATCTAGTTGAAGATGTCCCTCCTTGTTGCAGGGGGCTTGGACCTGATGGTCTTTGGAGGTCCCTTCCAACCCAAACTATTCTGTGATTGTGGGTACACAGTGCTGCAGAAGAGGAGAGGAACAGTGGAAAGAAAAGATGTCTAGTGTTGATAGGCCACTGGGAATTTCAGAAGGTGTGGTATAAAAAATGATCCTAAAATGCACAAGACAAAGACAAATCAAGACATAAGAGTTGGAAAACCAATCTCTCTTCTCCAGTTTCCATTTGATTCTGTATCGGCTACAGAGTACTCTCATCTGTCTCCCAGTGTTTCCTAGTTGTCAACTTAAACAAAATCTGAGTTTCCTTCTCAGAGACTTACTTTTTCACTGTGACAGGCCACGTGGACCCAGGAGAGGATGACCTGCAGACAGCCCTCCGAGAAACACAGGAAGAGGCTGGTCTTCAGGCCAGTCAGCTCACCCTCATAGAGGGGTACAAGAAAGAGCTCCACTATCCTGTCCGTGGCAAACCTAAGACCGTCATTTACTGGCTGGCAGAAATGAAGGACTGTAACACAGAAATCAAGCTTTCGGAGGAGCACCAAGCTTTCCAATGGCTGAAGCTGGAGGATGCTTGCAAATTTGCAGAATATGAAGACATGCAAGCTACACTGAAAGAAGTGCATCAGTTTCTCTGCTCCAAAATATAAATGAGTTTGTGAAGGACAGGGGGACTTTTTGAAAAAGCATGTCCTGGGGTATTTTTAACCAGAACTACTACATGTCTGCAGAAATGTGTATTTCTTTTTCAAATCTATACAAATTCAGTGAAGAGCTTTTAAGGAGCTTGTGCTTTGTCTCCCCTAGCTAACACAAAAAAGTGTGGTCTCATTGAAGCATGAGCCAGAGATGTCTGAACTGAAATCCAGAGCTAACAAAGGCTTCCTCTGTCCCTGTCTCCTTTTCTTTTTCCTTTTTTCTTTTTTTCCCTTGAAGTGCTGAACAACCACAAGTTCTTCTGAAAAAATAAAACACTTTATTTCTTGACTTGCTGATGTAGAACTACAGAGTTGAGAAAATGAGCATACAGAGATTTTTAATAACAAAATGTTTACTGCAGAAGTTGCACCTTGCATTTCAAATGGGGAAGCAGTAGTTCTGTTCCCAAGTCCTCTACTGATATGCTGTGATAACTTGTCAAATCATTTCAGGTTTTGTTTGTTTGTATTATGAATTTATGTACATCACTAATGTAGTGTTACGAAAACATTTTCCATCCAAAAACTCCTAGTAAACAGTTGGCATACAGTGTTTAAATGTTAAACCTGAAGTTCTTTTGCCTCTTTCTTTTCCCTTTTTGCTATTTATCAGACATCTTAGCCATACATTATTCAGGGAGTTGGGAAAGGGAAATCTATCTGCCTAATACAGCATTTTCTACACAAAATATCCAAGCTGAGGCCGTTTGATAGCATCTGTGTTTCCATGGCCGCAGCCTGCACGCATGTGTGGGCAGCAGGGCCATGTGTGCTGCCAGTGCTGTGCTGGAGGTACTCATACTGGATGATGGCAGACGCCTGTGGTGGCACAGAATAGCTTGGCTGCATCAGCTTTCCGCTGAACCTCTCTTATTGACATTGGTGGGAACTGAGGTTGTTAACACTATGATTTTGCATGTCCATAATATTTTGGATCTTTTGGTGCATAAATACCAGAAACGCATGATGGCATTACTAAAATTTTTAGGTGATAATTTAGGTTTTCTGAATCCTAGGCAACTTTGTGGGAGAAAAACTGTCCCTTCTTTACATCTCCTCTAGCCTTTGCTGCATAGGCACTTGGAAATCACAAAGCAAGTAAGTGTATGAGAAAGTGGGTTCTACTTCCACTTTGTCATCTTCTCCTTCCTTGCTGCAGGAGTGAAGTGAGGGTCATTAGCTTCACATCATCCCTGGAGAAGTCCTGCGATACCAGAGGTGCAGCATAGCTGGGCTGAGAAAGACAGGTGCCAGTTTAGTATCACGTGGCTCTCCAGTCACGCAGCACTCATCCTTCAGTGCAACACACATTGAAAATGTTAGTGCCACAGTGACAGTGGTGTCTTGCTCATGACTCCGTTTATCTTCCTGTGATTTCTAAAAGCTCCCCTACAGTGCATCCTTTTGTGTGTGTATGTGTATATATATGTGTATACACACACATGCAGAGACACAGAAAAGAGGGTACATTTTAAGGGAGCTTTTAATATGTATATATACACACATGAACAATTTCAGTGTTCCTCCATTTTATAGTCAGGTTTTATTTTGCTATGAACACTGTTTACAAGCATTGCATTCAGGTGACGACAGAGAGTGAACAGCACATAGGTTGTGTGATTGAGTATTTTTCAGCTAGCTTAAGAAGCAGAGGATGGGAAGTGTCTCCCACTGTCACCAGGTCTAGCCCCACTGCAGAATCAGCTATTTTGGAGTCTTTCCTGATGAATGTTTGGCTAACATGCTTTATAAGACATCTTGTGATAAAGACTTGTAACTTCAGCTCCTCTATCCATACCTTGGAAAATTTGATCCAGCATCTAATATAGGTAAACCAGTACAAAATAATTAAAAGATAACAACCAGTAAAAGAGAGAGGGAGAAAACAGTTAAAAGCCTGTGCTGCTTCACAGTCTCATTTTTTCATTAATGTTTGAGCTACCATTTAATCAATGCTTTGTAAACAGTGGTGGTACTGCCTTCATATTTATAAGCAAGATTAGCATAGTAAGTATGAATTATAGAGAGTCATTAACAAGTCATCTGTTCTGCCCATTCAGCAGTAATGCACATAAGCACTTCTTGCTTTGGAAAGCACAGCATTAGCTGAACTCCAAGTATTTCCGTTTTAATGGCACTGCATACACAGTGTTCCCAAAGCGTGTCAAGGCTTTGGAGCATAACAAGTGCTGTACACTGTAAGGTGATGTGCTCCTTGGACAAAATTTCAAAGGTGGGCATCTTAATTGTGGTAGAAGAAGGTACAAGGGATGTAAGTGTGATAATTGGTGAGGCACTGTGTGTACATTTTGAGCAATTTATGTACAGAATGTATTCTCACAAATTTGGTGTGTAAGATGATGCTTATGCATTTGGAAACTTGACCCAAAAGTTTTTAGATTTGTTTTAAAGTGGAAACACTAGAAAGTCAGAATTTAATTCTGACTCTTGTTTGTGTTCACTGATCACTGGTGAAGAAGGAGTTCTTCTGCCCATGTCTAGTAGTAAAATATTTTCCCAAGGAGTGTGTGGGAAACCCTTCAGTAAATGATTATGGAATAATCTGTCTGGGGAAGATATTTATTTCCAACCTCTATGATTTTTATGCCCTGAACCAATAAGGTTTATATTTTCTTTCTTGAGACCAGCTAAGTTTTGGTCATAATAATGTCTCATGGCAGCTAACTTTTTACCAGCCTCCAGATCTGTGTTTAAAAAGAAAAATGTTTAAAAAATAAATAAATAAAATCAGAGACTTTAAATTCTCTAGATATCTTACTTCTGCCTTGGGTTAAATAAAATCAAACTCTAGGGAAGACGGAGCTCTTAATTTAGGTAAAGTGAAAAATGTTGTTTAAGTCTGAGTAAGAGACAGGTTAAGATGTGGTTTCCCTTGCTCTACTGAACAAATACACTGATGCAACTCATAATTTCTTGGTGTTAGTATTTCTTTCTCCAACTAATTCTTCATTTCTAGCCATGATTATGATTTACATCAGAGAGAAGGAAAGTATGAATTCATTAATATAAGGAAAGTACTAAGACATCACAAGTTTCACTGAGAAGAGATCAGGACTGAGTGTGACCGCCACAGGTAATTATAGGCAAACAAGAAGTATAAAGGCTGAAAACAGTGCCTTACTCCTTTCTAGAAAAAAAAAAAAAAAAACCTCTATTATGGCTCTAGATGGGAAGCAGTATATCTGTTCATTGTCTATTCCACGTGACTATAGGAAATCAGAGACTGAAGCTGGTATAAAATGGCTGGATAATGTAATATCCCTGACAAGCACCACCAACACTACTCTTCATTCTACATAAAGAAAGAGGATGTGTATTATAATAAGGTCTAATACATCCTAAACATGTAAATATTTTGACAAGTACATGTTCTCTTAGCAGGACTCTTACAGTGGTGCAGAGAGGACTATGGAGTGCTACCTTTTAAGTTAGAAAAATTACTTGCTATTACTTAGTTGATAACTTAGCAGGGGGAGTATTTTGGCAGATATCTGGAGGAGACTTTAATCTTTCGAGTCCTGAAGGCAGTGTTTGTTAGTTATGTTCTCACACTGGCAAAGTAACTGACAGCCTTCTGTGTCTGTCAGCGGCTGGTTTTATCTTAAAAATTATTTAAGGACCATTAGGACTTCTGTTTTTCACCTTACACCTTGTCTCCAAGGATTTGCTTTCTCATATGCTCAGTAACACTATAATTTCAGGGCAATGAATTTCTAGAATTTCAGTTGCAGCTGGCAAGAGTCTCAGCTTCATTTAGCTAAATTGGATTTTGTTAGGGATTAAATCAGCTCTGGAAGAGATAAGCAGCGTGTGCCTAAACAATCTGCTCTGCTTGCTTCAACCTCGTGCTGTGCAAGGAGATTGTTCTCAAGTGTTAAAAAAAAAAAACAAACTCAAACAGCGCTTACAACTCCCTGTCAAAACAGCAAGGCTAGGGAGGAGATTGGCTGTGGTGGCACTCTTCCTGGTGGGAAGAGTGACACAGGATGGAACAACAGCTCTATTATCTTGGAGCTAGTCCATTTGATAATTGGCATTATCAAAAAGAGGAGTGACAGTCCCATCTTTCCACTCAATGAGGATCTCTCCATGCCTCAAGGAAGGAGAGCGAGATGGTGGAACATATGGCTGGGGACCTCTTCGTAAGGGAGATGGCTCCCGTAAATCAGCTCTGCTGCTGTTGGCTGGGGAGCTCTTCAGAGCAGAAAGGATTTTCTTTTTCCTAGGAGAAGAGAGAGAGTACGTAATTGCATCTGCCTGTCACTTGGTTGCTTCTCCACGTCAGTTGGTTCAGCAACTGTAGTGCCCGCATTCCCTAAACATTCAGAGATGGCATGAGGTGTGTGGGAGAGGAAGAGCCAACACTGGGAGCTGCATTTAGATGGGATACTGAGTGGGAGGGAGAAACAGGGTGGTAGAGAGCAGAAATCATCAAGGGTGACATCATGGGTGAGCAGACCCATCTGCTCAGAGCCAGACGCTTCAGGTGTGGGATGTGGAACGGTGCCCAAGATCAAGACTTGTTTTGAAATGCTGGACAGGGAAGTAGCGAACCAAATGAACCTGAATCCTACTTACTTGTTGTAATGAACATTGAGTGTGAGTATTATTAATCCCAGTATGAATGCCAAGGGGCTGAGGACCAGCATGGCCGTTTTCCAGTTGGTGCCTGGAAGGATATCATAGAAAACAATCATGTGTTTGCTGTACCTATCCCCATTTTTATGCAATAGCCACGACTGACACAAAATCACCTGTATCATCCCTGAAGACTAGCAGTTATCAGGAAAAATGCTTTGTCCATAACATCAACATTTTACAACTGCTTTACACTGTACAGCATCCCTCTATCGAAAATGGCCACAAAAGAGTTTTCTTTCTTGCTAGGAAGACAATAACTATTGATGCTTCTGTGCTCTGCAGCACTCTGATACGAAATAGGAAGGGCTGGGGGAAGGCACCAGTGCTAGTAGGTATCTGTTTCTCCTGGTGACCTGGGACAAAGCATTTCTGTGTTTTCTCTCACTTTTGTACTCCAGGCCTGGGGGCATTTGTTTAATCTTTAAAGGGAGTTTATCTGACAAGTAATTTGGTGTCCTCGTTCCCTACTGAGCATCCTCAGCGGGACCAAGGGGAATGTAACTCCATTGATGGGAAGGTCAGGGACACTGATGAACCTTCATCCACCTGTTCTCTACCTCTTCTGGTTGATCCCTGAACCTACCTGCAAGCCTGGCCCCAGTGTTTTTCCCTCGATTTCCATGGTGCTTTTTAGAGTGATTGTGGGACACATCTGGAGAAAGAAGCAGAGAGACTCAGATTAGCAGCTTCCACTGTTGCACAAGCGGAAGCTCCAAATCCCTCCTGGGGCTGCACTGTAAGCATAAATCCCCTTTGTATGGAGCCTGAAGGGAAAAGGAAACTTTCTTGTTCCTCAGCATTCCCCAGACACCGATGTTTTTTTGCTCTTACAACATCTGTTGTCTGTGCCTCCAGGTTAAAACTACGGCCATATCACTGAACTGCTTGCCAAGGCAAACATGTCAATATGTTATATGAAAGCAACACCTTGAACCACTCAGTGGTACACATGGAAGTTCTTTTCAGAAGTACTCAGATACTTACAACCACTGAAAATACTTCAGTAATTTCTAGATGCCACCCACACTTTCCTTCATGCTGTTTTCACATATGAATTCAGAAAAGTTCTCACCCTCATTTCCTGGGAGGTATGCCTGTTTGGTCTTCGCTGGAGACACTGTGCTGTTAAATTTGTTAGCCAGAGGTGGGTCAGTCAAGCTCACAGAAGATTCTTTGTTCATGGCATCTATCTTTGATGAATCAATGGTTTTAGCTTGGAAGGAAATAAAGCAAAGATGTGTGTGATCTTAATTTACTTTTTGTACAGAAACCTGGATACACTCAGTGCCTAGCAAGGGAGGGGAACCCAGCCCTGCCATGTTAGTTCTCTACCCTGAAAGGTGAACAAGACACACTGCAGTAGCAATGCACCTCCTGTGCATCAGGGGCTTTCAGTTCTCACAGATTTAAAAAATTAAATTAAATTAACCTCTCAAGATGGAATCCACAGCCAAAGCAGAGCTTGTTTTCTGGTAGTAAATAAGGTAATTGGTCTGAAAAGTATGAAAGCAACACCAGTTATTAAAGGAAGAGATGTGAGGAAGAGGCAAGTGGAAGCATCACAGGTATTACCAACACAGCAGATGAAGAAATGGAATCAAAAGGCTGGTAAATATTCCATACCTTTTGCAAAACTCAGCAGCATCCTTTGCCTTGCCAGTCTTACTGAAGAAGTAGGGTACGTGGGTTAGCAACTATTGCTAGAGGGGAGGTTGTGGGAAATCTTGTGGCAGCAATAGTCACCCCTCTCCTGCACTGATGCATGTGTCAAGAACAAGAAACCCATGTCTGCAGGTCTCCCCACTGCTTACCCCAATCCCACACCTTCCTGTGGCATGAGCATCCACAAGTACACGGGTGTAATTTATTGAGCAAATAACCCGTCAAAGGGAAAGTTGCCTGTTGGTGGTCAACAGAAACTTGGATAATAAAGGCCTAAACAAATACATAGGACTTTGATGTTGTTACTGAGTACTTAGAGTTTCCCTCCAGTAGACTGAACCATGAGGTTGACGGGAAAATTATCAGTTTGCACAAGACACACTAACTGGCACAGCCTCATTCAAAGCCTCCTCTGTGTTTACCCTTGCAGCCTTATTTGGGGAGCCTGGCTCCCAGGCAGCCCTGGGCTGCCAGGAATATTGCCTTGGGGAATGCAAATGCCCTTTTCACATGCCATTTTCCCCGTATCTTAAATGTTCCACGAATTTCCTAGCCTATATTTAACTAGCTTGTTATGGTATCTAATTTGTATTGGCTGTATTTACCTTCATGTTAGACAAACACTAACACTTGTGACTACTGTGATAATTACAAATTAACCTTCTAGTTGGCTAACTAAAAACCTTGGTAAAAAGTCCATATTATCTTCACATTACAGCCAAAATAGCTAATATATCTCTTTTAATTTAAGTTAGATATAGCCTCTTTGTGTCAAAACGTTATAATCCATTTGCTTATGCCAGCCAGATTCATCACATTTTCTCTATACTCTTTTCTGCAAATCTGAAAAGCTTTTTGGGCCCATCAAGCCTTAAGGTAAGGAATAGCCCCATGTAATGGAAATAATTTCCCCTGAGGGAGGTTGGGAACCTCATCACCTACAGAGCGGACAAACATAGAGAAGTCATTAGAAACACCAGCGTTTCTCTGGTTCTGGGAGTGGAAGAAGGGAGGGAAGAACAGGATGAGGGGAGGAACTGAGTGTGATTTTCAGGTCTCAGTTCTGCATGTAACTTAACAAGAAAAGTGCTGAAACCACCTTCCTTTGCATAAGGGACTAAATGAAAGAGGGAAGCAGACTGGACCATGATTTATCAGTGGTCATCAGTGGACTTCGCTGGCCATCTGACAAATGATGACAGTCACATCTTGGTGCAATGACCATGCCTGATGCTTGTTAGCCTGATGTCCAACGCCTAAAACTGACAGGACCAGGGTTTCTCCCCTTTTTGTGTCCAGTCTAGGCAGAGGATAGTGAACACTCATAAAGGCAGAGATTAGATTCTTTTTTAGCAGAAGCCAAGGCCATGAAACTGATAACAGAAAGTAGATTTTTTATAATTTTTGATGTCATGTTCTATTTTTTTTTGTGCAAGGGGAGGGCAGCACTTTAACTACCTCCCACTACTTGCTGCGCTCACTAGTCTTTATGGTTACATCAGGCATCAGGAGCGAGGTTCACTTTTGAGGATCATGAGAGCATGGGATGAAGGTTAGAACTGTGGTTTCATTAGTGGTAGGTGCACCATTGGGATCTGGCAGGAGATAACTATAACAAGTTGCTTAGAGACTGAAGCAACAGTTTCTCATTTCAAAGATAGCTGCTTCTCAATAATTCATACAAGTTTAAAAGAGGTTTCCAGCTGCCTTCAGTTTTCTAATTACCAAAAATGACATCCCAAAGTACCAAAAGCCCCTTCAAAGTCTTAAGCACCTGACTTTATGGGACTTCCTTGGCTGCTTTGGACTTGGGAGGCTCAAGCAATTCCAACGATTCTTAGCTCTGGGCACCAGTTCGGATGAACTTTCCAAAATAATTGACATCTGCCTGTCATCAGAAATGCAGCTGGAGTTGAGACCTGATCCTGTAAGGTGTTGTGTACTTTCTAGAAAACACTCAACAGCAACTACTGGAAACCAGTGGTACCCAGTAGTTGGGCTGACTTGGAGCCTTTTGGTATCTCTCCAGATGGGGCCATATTGAACATGAGTTAGAATGATGGATGCAAGCCTGGTGTTAAGTGGCTTGGATGACTTGTAAGGTTAGATGTTATCTGATGCTAAATCTACCTCATCTTACTTTCATATATCCACACAAGTGTCTCTACAGCTTGTTGAGCTGGTTTGCTGGGCCTTGGAGCTGCCGTCTGGGCAGCAGCACAAATGGTTTCATCTGCTAAAGTCTTCCACCTGCTGAATTTGTCCTTCTCCCTTGAGACAAAGAGCTTGTGGCCTCCTTCTTTGCTGCTGAGGTGGAAGCCCAAGCTCTGCAGAGTCAAGTGTCCCTTCTTGCTACAGGACCATGCTTGGCGTTCCAAGTCCCCGCAGGGCTCCAGTTTGACCAGGGCATACTCCCGTGTCTTGTGGGCTGACAAGCACTGCTTCGTTTGAAGACTGACGATGGTCCTGGTGGCAGGGTCCCAGCTCCACTGCTGCTGCTGGGACTGCACCTTGCAGTCAGTCAGGTCGATGCTGTTGGTCTCATGGTGGGAGACACGAATGCACTTTTCCAGCCGGGTGTTCCTTATGAGGAAGCCTTGTCCCTCTGCTACTGCAGTACAATCAGAGCATGTGCATGTGTGAGGCAAATGCATCTTCTGAGTATCAGACATTGTAAATGTCCTGAGGAAGGGGAGACATAACCCACCAGTCCTTTCCTGGAAAGACATGCCTAGATAAACAGTTCCCCCAGTTTCCTAATTCCAGAGAACGACATTTATTTAAAATACAGGATGTGCAAATAGCCAGGAGCAATACTAGAGAAAAATAACAACATAAATAAGTAACCTGTGTAGCTAATGGGGAAAAACTCACCGTCCTTGAAAAGTGTACTGTTATGAAATATCTGCCTATATATATTTAATTCAATATTTCAACTGTTAGCTTTAAATAGGTACTCATCCTTAACTCCCTCCAAAATCATTAGATGGTTTGGGGTTTTTTGCCCCTGTCTGGATCAAAGCTTTCCTATAAAAATGCAATTGAAGCCCCTGAATTCCTCAGGTGCTATTCATCTGGGGCCCATTAGGCCACCTTGTGATTCTGTTTCCATTAAGTATCTCCTGGTGATATTACAGCAATGCTGGGATAAAACCATACCCCATAAGAAGTCTGGAAGTACTTACCTGACATAGCTCATGTAAGTATTGAAATAAACTTGGATTTAGCACACCTGACTTTGGTCTGTGCTCCCTAGGCATGAAGGTACCATTTTTAAGGATCCCTTTGTAAGAGAAAGATGTTACAGCTGCCCAACAGCCGACACAATGTGAAGCAATTTCTGTAATTGCTTCTTGCTTTTAATAACAATGGGTCCCAACATCTCTGATAACTTAGGATGAATATCATCCTGTTAGCTCAACAAATACCCCCATTTTCAGTACAAAATCATCAGGTGTGGCCTGTGAACATCCTGAGCAAAATGTTAAATGCTAAACCATCTGTCACTGACACGTGTGTACCTTCTGCTGTGTACTTTATGCCTAAGGCAGAGGGATAGAAATAAAAGTTTGAAGTTTCTGCACGTTCTGAGAAATCTTTTAATTACAATTAATATGTGGTAACTCCCGGATTTTGTGGTGACTATTTTTTCTGCTTTTCCCCAGGAGCCAGAGTTATAAAAGCCCCATCATCATACAGTATTAAGCATAAGGAATAAGAGGGGACTGAAAAAATATGTTAGACAAGAACACTGATGTTTATCTAAACAACTATTTCTGCAGAGTTTCCCCTCCCTAAGCAAGGAACAATACCTTCCCCTGTCAGCAACTATTTGGCTCAGTACCTGAAAAAACTAATGATGGTGTAAACAGAAGCCAGTATACAATGCTAAGAGTATGAACAATAGTTTAAAAAAGCTCTTATATTTTCTCTCAGGAAATTCTAGGGGTCTGCTAGATTTATAGTGCCTGGAAGTTGTTAAATCAGAAGCAGCTCAGGGCTTTCTGCTCAGCCTGAATGCATGGGGAGAGGCAGCCAGAAACCATAGTATGACTCCTGTGCCAGCTCTGAGGTGAGGATGGATGTGTCTGCACTGGGATATTGAGTTTTGCGGACCTGTGACAGCCACGGACCCAGGCAATTCCTGCCAAGTCCACATGCCTAAATGGAAATTAAATTCCTGGAGGATCTGTGGACAGCTTGTGAGTCCTGTCCTCTTTACACCTTATTGAGGGTGGATGGAGGAAAGATGTTTAATGCACCTTGGGCTTGAGTTTCTGCCAGTTTCTCGAGGCAGGAGAAATGTCCCATATGTAATCTCTCATAAGCTTTAGAAAATCGAAAGGGATGAATACAGTCCCCCTAACATGTTTGTTTGGTGGTTTTTTTTTTTTTTTTCTAGGACCTGGAATCTAGGATTCTCGCTTCTTTGCATTGTCTTAGCTGGCAGAAACTCATTTCTAAAGTAATGATTTGAGATCTGCATAAACATGTAACAGGACCATGAGAACTGTGTTGGGTCAGATAAAATATCTGTTAAACCCAGTATCCTGTCTCCAGCACTGGACATTAGCATTTGCTACTAGAGAAGAGAGTAAGAATCAGACAAGTGAAGAACTCACTCAAGACAGCAAGGATGCCAGTGCCTCCTTCCTAAAATGTATCAACTAAAGAGAACATCACTGGCTATTTATGGTCAAAATGGTTTTGCTCATGTACACTATATTGTATTTTTCAAATCTTAAGTTCAAAAAACATTTTGTTGCTCAGACAGTATCATGAGCTCCTTCTGCAGCTCTGCGCAGTCAACTTCAGTTTTGATTATGCTTAATAATTTTGTGCCATCAGCAAACTTAATGACTTCATTATTCTTCCCTTTTGATCTTTGTTGACAGCTGCTGCTACCTTCAATCTGCTGTAATCACCATCAACTTATTCCACCTCTTTGTTCCAGACTGTGGGATAAGCCTCTCTCTTGCTCCATCAGAATGGAGTTTCTTAAGGGCCTTGGTGGAATAGTTTTACCAAAAGCCCATTGCAAACACAGCACAAGGTCTAGATCAGTTCACCATGTTTATGTGCTCATTGATGCCATCATGGGTGTCAGGCATTCCCACTACAAAAGCTGTATTCACTTTTCTTGTATTTATCTGTATGTCTGAAAATTTTGTTCTTTGTCTCTACTGACTTGCTTGATGCTGAAATCAAACCAAGTGACCTGTGTTTCCTCAGTGCAAGGAGCCCTCTTAAGATATATATAATTGCCATAATGCAGTCTTTTGGTGTTGAGGCTGCTTTAGGTAATAGTTTACATACTTCTTAGAAGTTTAAAAAAAAAATGTCATCTTTACTTCCCTGTAATTCAGTGTGAATGCCATCTGGGCTGGTCACTTGCCACAGATTATTTATGCTTTTTTTTTTTTTTTTTTTTTCTCTCCTAAAACTTCCTCTGTTGACATTTTTGTTTGATAACGTTCTTCAGACTGTAGAGAGTGGCTGCCACCTGAGGACTTCCCTGACCATACCCAGAATGAACGCCAGCACAAATAATCCATTCAGCTTTTCAACCCTGCCCTGCCTTGGTTGTCCTTATATTTACATCAGCTAATTGTTGACCTCCTTATCCCCACTGAGTTCCTACTTCAGATAAATTTGAAAAGTTCTATTAATAATTCTTTATACTGTCTCTAGGCTGCTCCCCTAAATCTTTTTCTCATATGTTTTATTATGGGTTTTATTATTAAACATGTCAGGATCTCTTTTTTTTTTTTTTTTTTTAATTTATTTTCCTTGCTTGGCAATGACTCTCCCTTTGAAATTTTCTTTTCTTTTCTTTTCTTTTTTTTTTTTTTTAATTTTGAAGAGTGTTGCTGTTTAACCCAGCCAGCAGATTTGTGTTTTGTTCTCTGTGTACAGTCCCTGGTGGTATACGTTCACCTCTAAAGAATCACTGTGTTACCTGCATGTTAGCAGCAAGCATCGCATGTCCCCATGTTATCTACCAGTCTTTTGCACTTTTGAGCTGGTCCTTTCTACCAGCTTTCTTGGTTTTATGCAGGTCTCAGTTTGCAGAGACTCACCCCACTGAAGGTCCAGGGCAGCCCATCTGCTATGGGAATACATGTGGTGTGAGGAACCTCAACACTGCAGCTGAAGTACTTCCCTTTGAGAATTATATAGCTCCTCAGTAGCATATGACACCAGGTTATTGATAGATTTTTATCTTCACGCTATCCTCAAGTCCAAAAAACCTACCATTTTACAGATTGGGAACAGAGAACTAGCTAAACTTTGTTTATCTCAGCATTATACGGGAGGGTGGAAGCAAAGCTGGGGCCATAATCCTTCTCCTAAACTGTGGTCCGAGTGTCTTCCCTACCAACAGTGACATTGAGCTCCCTGTAAAGCTGGTTATCAACAGCAGGATTTTCCTTGTGTTGTTTCATGTGATCCTTGCCAACCAAGATGTGAGCCTGTGTCCATTGTACGGGTTCACCATCCAATATATTTCTTTCATGAAGTTGAGATGTTGCTAAGTGATCAATTTACAATCAGATACAAGTAACTGTCAGCAGTCATTGCACATGCCCCACACAGTCACAAGGGGGGACCCACAAATAAAACTGGAGTATATTTACTTTGGGATACACATCAGGTACCAAGAATACTTACTCATGTGGCAAAATTACATTATTTTCCCCAACATTTCCAAGTCCCACTGTCCAAAAGCCCTGCAAATAAGGCTATCAGCCCTAACATTTTGGGAATGTTAACCGGGAGCAAGTTGAGCATCCAATATACTCCCTGGGGGTGGGACTCAGTGTCTCTGGAAAATGCCAGCCTTACCCACAGAGCCTGAGTAGATGCCTGCTTTGAGCTGCTCATGCTTGAACATTTTGGCCTCTTCATATTTTTAGGAACAAAATAAACAATTTCTAGCATAGGCACTTGATGTCAGCTCATTTGTCCTATGATACTGCCACTCTGTCTGGTTACAAGAAGGAAAAGCAAGTAAATATAGCCCCCTCCTTCTCTACAGCATGGCCACCCTTGGGACATGCTGTTCCTTGTAGGATTAGGAGCGAAAGCCATGAAATGTTCCTAATTAAGGTAATGCCACCAGCAAAGCCTTGGTTACCAGTAATTCCAATCTGGCTGGGAAAGTTTCTGCTGTTTCTAAACAGTGCCTGTGATGGCTTCAACAAAGCTATTTGCAAATCGTTTGGGATGGGTTACTCCCTTTAAAGTCTGTGGAGAGAAAGGGTAAGTCAGAGGCTGAGCAAGCACAGGTTCCCAAAACGCTCCAGGTCATCTGGGAACCTCAGCATTGGCTTTAGCTTCTTTTGCTCTCCCTGGTGAGGTCCCTAACTCTTGGAAAAATCCTTTAATTAGCTCAATTTCTCTTGCCAAGTGGGTGTTTTCTGTAGGGAAAAGATGACCGCTGAGTCACAGTCAGGAGTTTACTTTTTCCTGCTTCTACCTGTCATTAAAGGCAGTCATCCATCTGTGGCAGCCATGGCACTTCTTGTAGGGACTGGTTCGTGGGGACATCCCATGGCTCAGGACAGCTCCCAGACATGGCTCTTCTTGGGTACCACCATATGACAGTGGGTCGTCCCAAGTCACCCAGACAATGGTGGCTTGGGAAAGTATCTCCAAACTGTCTGCTGCTTCCACCCAAAATGGCACAGAGCCCACAGTGCCATAGTCTGAGTTATGGTAAAACAAGCCAGAGAGTTTCCTGCTCAGGTTAATCTGCCTCCACTGTTCACCACTGCAGTAGATCATATCTTCTCTATGGAGAATGCACCAGTGGACACTGACACATGCTGTTCTCATATACATGATGTATGTTTGCCTCCTTGCATAACTCCCTCTGAATACCAGCTCTCCCAAGATTTAGGGTCCTCTTGTCTTGTTGGACTATTGCAGCAGATCAAAGGGCATCAGATGGGAAGAGGGTTTGGAAGACATCATCCTCTCAAGTGGTCCTGTCAACAACTTTAGTCTCTGCCCTAGCTCTAAAAGCAGCCATAAGGGACTCCAGCTCCTGCTGGAAATGGCCTCAGCCCCAAAGAAGAAAAATTTAACCAGACAATGTGGGGAAAGCCATCTTTAGCTACTGAGACACTGTGGTGATGGGGACACCACCAATCCCTACCCTGGTGCTAATTATGGGACCTTCTCCCTTCAGGCAAGCACAGCATTTAACCTCCCCTACCCTCCTGTCCTCACTGCTGGGCCTCATGCTGGTAATGCAGAGCTACCACAGTTTCCATCCAGAACCCTTACCAGGATTCAAATTTAAGCCTAAGTGTAAGGTGAGGTTTTTGTAGCACATCTGCAAAACCAGGCAGTATAGAATGACACTGGATGAAGGCAGAAGGGCCTTTCACATGACTAGCCATAACAGCAGGCATAATTCACTGCAATGGCCTGAAGTTATAACTTTCTGCCATGATATCTCTTCTGAACAGGAGGGGAAGCTGTTTCTGAGCTGCCATGGGCCTGGCAGGCTGTTTCCACTGTCTGCAGAGGGTCAGGACCAGATAGAAATGAGATGATGCAGTAGCAGAAGAGGGAAGCTCCCAGTAAAGGCTTCCCCATGAAGATGGATCTTGATGCAAGACATTGCCTTGTATGATCACTTGTAGGAACATTACACTGAATTTGACTGAAGCAAGCAGCTTGAGATGTGGTCAGGTGTGGACAAACAAGGCCTTGAATAAGTGAGCAGAAGCAGACTTGAATGCAGCCCCACAGTAACCCCTTCTCATTAAAAGATCTCCCTCCATCCAAGGGAGCAAGCCCCTCCCTGCTGCCCGCAAAGGAGACCAGCCCAGGGCCATGGGATGAAGAAATTAAAAACATCTGGAAGGCACTTGCTGGTGTAAAAGGGGTGTAGTGGCCCAGATGTGTTTGGTCAAAGGCAGAAAATCCAGATGTGCACAGGGAATCATCAAGATTGGCACTCTGTTGTCTATTTTGTCTGAATTTTATACTCAAGACCAGCATGGCTGTAGGTCAAATCAGGTATTTTTTTGCAAAACAAGTTGTTGACTGGAATCAGCATTAGCTTTATTTTGCTCCTGTCCTCCCTCAGCCTATGACTGTGCTTACCTGGATGTAAAGTTTAGAGACACAAATGTCTATGAGAGGCCAATATACCTATGGAGAAGATGATGCTAGATGGATCCTGGTGAGTCCCTGCTGGTGAGCAAACAGGCTTCTGCCCATCAGGCCCAGCAGAACAGTCAGAGATGGATCTGGGTCAGCAGCTACCTGGCAACTGGGAACTCTGGGTTTATGGGAGCACAGTTTCCATTACTTTGGGCAGCAGATCAGCTATTATCAAGCTGTGTCATTTTTATAGAGAAGTCAACAAAGCCTACTGGTAACTGCCAGTAATTAACTGGCAAATGGCTTGTCAGTGCAAGTACCTGATTGCAAATACTTCTTGGTCTACACTCAGGTTATTTTCTCGTTACATGTCTCTCCAAGAGAAGTTCCCAGCTGTTGCTTTTGGCAACACCATTGGTTTGTGGTTTGCCCAATCATTGCTGCTTTCTTAAGAATATCTCGCTTTTGATTGACCGGCAGGCTTCATAGCTTTCCATGTTACTGCAGGGTCTGCTTTTGACCAAGTATCTCAGCAAAGGCCTCCGTGGGGAGCAGAGCACCCATAGGAAAAGAAGATTCTGGCATAGAAAAACACATGGATAAATGATGGGAAGCAGGGGAGGTTGGTGAAGTTAAAATGAAGCTGATGCGTGTGGGGAAAACCAGTCCCTGGGGGGTTATGATGAAGATCTATAAAATCCAGAGAGGTCTGGAGAGGATGGGGAGGGGCTGACTGGTCAAGGACTGATCCTGAATGGGACAAGGGGTGCTGAAGGAAGGCTCACAGCATGCAGGAGGTGGCTCTGCACCCAGCAGCCATGTATCCTTGCTGCCAGGGAGAGCCTGCACAAGCCGAGGGAGAAGATACAATAGCTGCTGAAGAGTTAAACACACCAGGGTCAGGAAATCCCCCAAGCAGAAACTAGTTGGAGGCTGGAAAAGTATATGGGGGAGAAGTATTAGATAAGCTTTGCCTTTCTGCCTCCTCTTCATTGCAAAACACTTAGGGCTGCCTCAGGAGAGCAGGGTGTGAGGAGGCAGGGAGCAGCCAGCACTGCACATGGGCTTGGTGGAGAGGAGAGTGGCCCCTGGGATATGGGATCGGGCCGTGATGCTAAGCAGAGCCACCATCTCAGTGCATGAGAATTGAGAGTCGTTGTTAAATGCATTATTATTTCAGCAGTTTTCTTTCTGCTTCTGTGTGCACAGATCCTGCTGGTGCCCAACTTCCCACCACCCACTCTACCTCACTGGGTTACCATTAGGCTTCACTTCTTAAGAAAACCCTTCAGATCTCTGTTTCCTTTCAGGGACTTTCCAAAGAAACCGCTGTCCGAACCAGTTTAGATAATTCCAGGAATTCCAGTTTCCAGCAGGAAACCGAACCTTCTAAGGTCTGTCAAGGGCAATCTCCCCTGTCCTGCCCACAGCCTTAAAGTTCAGCAGCCCCAGGCAGGATGGACTGGGAAGAGGCTGCTGCAGGGAGGGGTGGAGATCAGCCCCAGGCAAGAACATGTTTGCTCTCTGCTCTTTGAGCTTGCTTTAGGCATTGCCAAATATTGGGAAGATAAATTCCTTTCTTGAAAAACAGTTGTGGGTTTATTAGTGATCTGGCTGAAATGCAGTGGCTGATCATGCGATTGCACCAGAAGCATTTCACTGGAAATGAAATGTCCTGTGATCCTCCTTAATTTACTAATAAAACATAGCCATGGGGCTCCTGTTGTGTGGCAGCAGTAAAAAACACTTTCTTCTAACACCAGACATGATCTGTATTATAGCGAGAGAAAGAGCAAGACCCTGAAGGCTGTTCTGCTCTCCTGGCATCCCACCACAGTGACCTAACCAGATTGCTTTTTAAAAGATGCGCTTGTATCCTTACCCCTCACTGGTATAGTGACATGCCCTCAGCGTAGGGCTTTAAAAATAAGAGAGATTCAATTCACTGTATTTACTTCAATTGGCAATATTTGGGGTGCAAAAACCAGCTGTAGATGGAGCAAAAGTCCAATCTGTAGGAGCACAAATCTCTCCTTTGACCTAACTGCAGAGCAAACTGAGAGCTAGCTGCTCAAAGCAGCCCAGGGAACACGCACTTAGAGACTGTGGAGCAGGGAATGGAAAGTAGCTGGTCAGAGCTGCTAGTCTGAGGTTTGTCTTTAAAGAATAAACATCCCACCTGTGCAGCCCAAATAGTTGTAATTCTCTGGTCTAGGGAGCTTGAAAATATCTGAGCAGGTAACCTGTAAAATTGTAGGGCTGTCCTTGCAGCTCCAGGGACTGAATAAGCCTTGAAGCACTTCAGGGATTTATTTCAATAAGTCACTTTCAACCTGGCATCTCAGGTATAATGGCAAATTAAAAAGGGAAATACTTAATAGCTCAGGGGCTTCACCTGTTTTTAAAGAAAATAGACTCTGCCCACTGCCCATGATGGGATGGGTGATGCTGTGAGTGGCACCCCTCTCAGGTAGCTGTTCCTGGGTAGCACCACTCCATTTCCACATGATGATGCTTGGAAGGACTTCTGATTTCCCCATCTACAGATGCATGTGAAAACCAAGGCTGCTTGTATTCAAAATACTCCTGAGTATGGGCAGGATACAGGATTCGAGTGATTTCAGCAAGCAGCTGAATGTTAACATGAGCCACTACTAACTTTACTCCACAGAGATAAATAGTGCAGACTCTGCAGCTCCCCAGCACATCCCACTCACAGCCAACAGCCACAGGACCAAGACTGATGCAGAGAGGTCCTACTCCTTCCCCCACCACTCTCTCCCATACTGCCAGCATGCTCTGAGTCCACTAATCTCTGCTGAGAAGTAGCAGCTGAGGCAGGGATCAGAGTGCTCAAGAGGTCACTTAGTGCCCGCTTCACCCCCAGAGCAGGTTTATTCATCTGCTACTCTTAGCAGTTTAAAAGCACTTTATAAAAGCAGCTGGCATGATGCCCCAGTGTCCCTGGCCAAACCATCACAGCACCTTGCCAGCCTGTCCCTCACTCTCATGTTCCCCTGTGTTTAATCCCATTTGAAATGCTGCCTTGAAATGTGCTGCTAGGCACTTGTTTTACAGCTGGTGGGTTCAGAGTTTTTCAGCCCAAGCAACACTTCAGCAGCAAAGCAGGTTAAAACCGGGGAGGCAGTTCTCTTCCCACTTTCCAGCTATCCCGAAGGAGGAGAAACTTACCCTCAAGCCAAGGAAGGAGGCAAATACAGCCCAGGCTCAGCCTGAAAATCTCCATGGTCTGCCAGCACAGTGGGAGCAAAGGAGCCACCGAAGCCTCTTGTCCACGAGGAGTGACAGGCAGTTCGCTTTTCCCCCTTCCTCTGTCATTCACAGCAGAAAAACCTGCTGGGAAGAGAAAAAAACTCTTTTGTTTTAGTGCTGGAGGCTTGGCAGCCAGCTTATCAGCAAAGGATCAGCTTGGAGACACGGTCCCGCTCAGCGGTTATCCCATAGGAGAAATCATACGATGAGCCAGGAAGGGGTGGGGGGGGACACCAGACTGAGATGCTCACAGCCACTGAGCCCCGCTCCTTAGCAGCCGCGGTTGCTCGCAGCAGCGAGAGCCGAATGCTAAGCAGGCTGGCGGGCTGCCTTCACCAGGGCTGGGAGCAGAGGAGGATACAGGGCTGGCCTGGCAAGAAAAGGCAAAGTTCGTCAGGAGTGCCGGGAGGGGCATGGGATGTGTCTCCTGAAATCCTGTGCCTGGCTGTGCTGTCACAGGGTCATTTTCTCTTTAGGAAGAAGTATTCCCGCTGAGTTTAAGCACCATTATAAGTCATGGTAGAGATAAAGCCTCACAGACCTTCTGCGGGCATCCTGGAGCCAGAGTGTGATGGAAATGGGAGCTGAGCTCCTGGTTGGAGAGCAGGATCCCACAGTGGGTCTGCCCTCCTGCTTGCTTTGAGGGTTGCTCAGGTCGAGTTTGGCTTTTCATGCATCAGTTTGGGCTCTGCACAGAGGGAAAGCCACACATCCCTCCCCAAGGACAGCAGCAAAGGCTGTGGGGTGAAACAGTAACAGGAGAAGCCAGTTATAATTTTGGTAGCAAGATGTTCCCATTCAGTCCCATCCTTTCTGCACTTGTCTGTCTGACATGCTTACTGGGGTTGTTCTCACCTAGATATATCATTAATCCTTTTGCATAAAAACACACAGAAGTGATGGCTTCATTTTTACTTTTGGGGTCCAGCTGTGGATGGCATCAATGTCACAGCTCCCAGCTCTGCCCATGACACCAGGAGTCACCTGGAGAGCTGGGAGCTTCTTCATTTAGTGGACAAGCTGTCAAATTAAGACAGCACAACATCGGCATCCTTGAAAGGGCATGGGCTTGGGTCAGAGCCTTACAGAGGTGCAGTTCCCTCTTTTCCCAGCCCTGGGATGATTGTTCCTAGTTTTCCTGCTCTCAGAGGGGTGATCTGGCTTCAAATCAGACTGGCTTCTTACCAGGCAGATATGGATATGGTGAGGGATATCATATGGCCAAACAAAAGGGAAGGTTGGGGTAAGTTCTTGCCCTGGCAAGGTTTCTCCTGCCTGGCTGTAGCACCGCACTCTAAAAATACCACAGGACTAGTTTCTTTGGGATTTCTGGTTTCTTTTCCTCAGGGGAACATGTCAAGTTGCACTAAATACCAGACATTTTTAATTTAAAAAAGCACAGATGTTAAACTCTCCTCTGCACGACTGGGGTTGAAAGTGCACAGTCCCCACCTTGTCCACTGAGCGACTGTGTCTCTCTCACAGGAGGAGGAGGAGAGGGAAGATGTCAGGGTGGGGGTCTCTCCCCTCTGGATGGAGAGCATCACAGTGAATATCCTGATGAAAATGTTGCTGTGCTCTTCTACCATGGATCCTGCTATTGCTCAAACTCTGGGACCTGCTACGTTGCCTGTGTTTCTCCTCATGGCCCTTCCATCCATTTCACACAAGGGGAGCTGAGGCATGTAGAGGCTGTGATCTGCCCAAAGACATGAAGTCTGTCTCTGTGTTCCCGAATCCCAGATTTCTCCCAATCTACTGGAGCACAGTTGTTTTTTAACACCCAGAAAACCTTTTCCTGTATGTGCCAGGAAGGTGTTCTACTCCTGCCGGGTTGGGGAGCATCAGGGGTCTTTGCTGCAGTGTTAGCATGCAAAAGACAATACAGGGTCAGCCTACGGGTCTACTCCAAGTCTGAATCCAGCAGGGACCCACAGAGGATGCCAAGTGAAAACTAAGAAAATAGTAAGTGTATCCCCTACTCTTTTCCTGACATTTTCAGCTCAGGATTTCCCAATCCCAATATGTTTAGCAGATGCTGTGCCTCTTCATGATGGGCAGCTCAGATTTTGTCCTGGGCCCTCCCCTGTCACCTCCGTGGGGAGAACAATCATGTCATCATTCTCAGCACTTCCCTTCTTTCTTCAAATATTTAACCTTTCCAGGACCTTCCTTCTTACTCTGAGTCTCCTCTGTTCCTACTGGGGCCTTTTAAACTCTGTGCAAATTCTTTAGGAAATCCAAGTATTTTCCTCTTCAGGGTGTGATTCCAGCCTTTTGAAGGATATCTTCTTGCTTCAAATAACCTCTCCCACCTGCTGTTAAGCCACGTTCACTTCCTTGCCCTAAGGAAAGGAAGGGAAGTCTGCAACTTTTCTTCTAGAGGGCACATGCTGGTGCTCCTCTTCCCATCTGGTGTCCTGAAGCATCTCTGCTCAGCTGTCTCCTGGGTCTGGTGCCATCACCTCTGGCTGGCATTGAGGATGAGGAGGGATGCCATAGCACAGAATCCAGCTGATCTTTTTGCTGTTCACCACAATGCCCTGGAGCTCTAGGCCAGAGGTCAGCTCTATATGGAGATCTGTTCCATCTGGAGATCTGCTCCATTCAGAGATACAATTATAACACTGTATCCAAAGGCAAATTATTTTTTTCCAGCTTTGGCAACCCCTTAATGAAATACAGGATGTTCAGGCTGCCACTGAACCCCTCACTAGCACTGGGTTGTGGACAGCCTGATCCAGAAGCCGATGCCATTTTTAAACCCTGGAGAATAGTGGTCAGTTTAAAAGTGGTGTGTCAGCACAGACCAAAGTGAACCAGCTGAACATCAACCACTGATATTTTTAGGGTTTCAGGATGCCGCTTTGGCCTTACTTCTTATACATGCAAGAAAGTATTTACATATGAAATTGCTCTGTAGCCTTAGAGCCCATTCTAATGTGATGCATTGGCTTGTTTATGGCATGGTGCAGCCTCATGCGTAGGGATGCTTTCTTCAAATCACTTCCACAGCTTTTCCTGGGCTGCCCCGAGGAGAGAGCAAGCTACTTTCCAGCTGTTGCCTCTCACACATGGAGCAGGATAGTCCCATAATTGATGGATCTCAGTCACATAATTTCCGCACTGGTTAGTCCTTGCCAACCTGAGTCCCATGGAGCAGCCTTGTTCTTGGATCCATCATCAGTTTGATGGGTGCACTGCCTTTTCTCATAATTTTGCAACCCATGGTGAATTTAATGAGAGTGAAGTAATGATTAAGTGGAACTTCATCTCCCGATGGGGACATGGTACTACCCACCACATGTTCAAACACAGGGACCACTCAGCAGACACCCAATTGCATCCCTGTCTGGTGTGGGACAGGCACTTCTTTCTAGCACACAGCATCTGTGAGAGCAAGCAGAGACAAATATTTCACTAGCCTAAAACCTGTGGGATGCCCAAGCACAGCACAGCCATCCATCAGGCTTTCACCCCAGCCTTGGAGCCAGCAAGAGTCTGTATGACACTGGGGACATCAGCAAGCAGCTTAAAATCTGAGCTCAGTCCTGTACCCTCAGTGTCACCCCAGGACAGGAAAGGCAAAACTCACACCAGGTCCCCAGGGTGACGAAGGCTGAGTCTCTGGGGAAGTCTCCAGTTGTTCAGTATTTTAAGGGTGAAGTCTTCTTCTCTTCCTGGGTAACTTCCTTTGGGCAGGGTGCAAATGCTCAGTAGCTTTCTTGTCATCTGTCTGGCCTTTTGCAGGTTCTTCCATCTGGATGCCTGGTTCAAAGTGCTTGTGAAAGGATCAGCTTCAGCCATGTGGGGTAATTTCTGAAAAACCCTGGGAAATCTCTCTTGATTATGACCAGGCCGAGTTTTGGTGGTAGGACCCTTATTGCATCTCTTTGGCTGCTGGCTGGCACTAATCACAACTCATTCCTCCACCCACATCTGCTTTGAAGATGGGCTTTCATTGCCCTGGTCGAAGCTGGGTAAGTTCTGAGTCAAGCCAAGGAGTCTGAGCCTGTGTCTAAGTGGGAGAAAGCCCAGCTCAGACTCAGGTCCCTTTCTGGTTTATTCCTTCACCTGGCACAAGCCCAAATCACTGACTTCATTCAGAGCAGCCTGAGATGACAACGCCCTTTTTATGCTCCCTTTTCCTATATTTTCACTGTGCCCCAGCCTGCTCACACAATCGCAGCTGCAGCACACGACTTTTTTTCCCCTTGTCTGCACTTTGCTTATTGCTCTCTTCTTGGTTTGCTTCTTCATCAGGGGAAGGCACCTCAAAAACTCCCTGGAGCTCCTCACAAGCACTGATCCTGATACAACAGGGTCTGATGGGGTTGGTGCTGCCTGAGGGACGCCTGATGGCAGGTCATCCCACAGCCTGGAAACTCCTGGCAACTCTCCCTGGATTTCAGCCTGGGCCACTGGCTCAGCAGATGGAGCTCCTTCCCAAGGATGCTGGCAGAGTGGCGCTCAGTGTGCAGCTGGATGCTGTGACCACTACTTGCAGCTTGGAGCAGCACATGGAAACTGTGTGCGAGCTCAGGAGTCAGGATAACCCTGAAATGGGGAAAAAAGTTGATTTTGAAGGTCTTTTTCTGACAACTTGGGAAGGAGGAGTGGGATTTTCCACTGCCTGCTCCTATGTCAATTAGAACTGAAAAACCTGTGCAGTAAACTCCGTTTTATTCCCAGATAAAGAAAAATCACAGGTAATATTTCTGCTCAAGACCTGAGCTGGATTTACATGGCTCCAGGGGGCTTATAGCACTGTCAGTCTTGCATGGAGTTATCAGTTTTGCAGCAACACTTTGAACAGGCACAAGCCAACAGAGTGTGTGCAACCACCTTCATGCTGAGATGAGCTAAAAGCCCTTCAGGCATCAGGATCCATGGGGATCCGTGCAGAGACCCCTAAATCAGCATGACTGCCAGAAATAAGCCTGTTCAGAGCAGTCTGGTGGGTGTGAGCAGGTCTCTCCATGCTGCTGGTGCATCCCTGCAGGATATAGTCACTAGCCTCCCAGCAGCTCAGACTTTGCTGCTGATACGGGGTTAATATGAACCAAACTGCTGTTTCAGCCCAAGGACCCAGGTGAGATCCCCATGGGCCAAGGGTCGAAGTGGTAAGACCAGCCATCCCTGTTGCCCTTTCTAGAGCTATCAGGAATTGCTCAAAGCTCACAGATGGGGTGAAGGGTGCATGGAATGCTTTGGCTAATAAATATCCTCTTTGCTTTGGCACACAAGGGATCTTTTTCCCCAGGAGGAGCAGGATCCTGCACCACACTGTGGGAGGGACTCTGGCTGTGCCTCTCCTGGGCCACCTCCTGGGGTTGCTCCAGGTGTTCCCGAAGTGCTGAGTGCTTCTGGCAAGTACATTGGTGCCCCAACCTGCATCACATGGACTGCAGAGCATCCTTGGCAGTGTCACTTCACCCTCTGCATCCATCCCCCAGCCACTTCCCCTTTGCGTTAAGCCTTCTTGGCTTTCTAGTTAATCTGTGTCAGCTCATGCGATAACCTTGGCTCTCCCTCACTCCCCCTCCTTGGCTGCAGTGATAAGTTACCTCTTTTTTCATGTCATCTATACACACAGAAAAAATGGCGAGCAAACCTCCCCTGGGCCCCTTTTAGCAATAAATCCCCCATACAATGCCAGGCTGCTATGGGAAATGAGAGCTGATGGGAACTGCTTTCTGCTTTGGGTGTGTTTTCTATTAAAAGGTCCTATTTGAAACAATCTAAAAGGACTCAGTAAATGATTAATCAGTTCTTGCAGAGTTTGACAGGGCAATAGTTTGCTTATGACCATGACTTATAGCTACCTATGGTGCTTTCTGCTAGAACATGTTGTATACTCTCCCTCTGAGCGCCTGATAGCAACTCCTAAGTGTTTGATAACCTGTTATAAAAAGAATCTTAATATAGAAAGCTCTCCCTTTATTTAAAGACAGAATTGTTTCCTGATGGGTTATTTGATGAGTGATGCTCTCCCTGCACCAGCAGGCAGGTAAACATATTGGAATGACAAAACTCCGAGGATTAAGGAACCACACAGCTGGGACCTGAACTGAGGCCTGAAAAACTCATGCCGCATGTGTCAAGAGTTCAGGGGGGGGTTGCTGAGGATAGATTTGGTCTGGAGGAAGGAAGCTCTGAGGGTAGGTGCACAAAGGGGTTTAGGCACATAGCTGCCCTTCGAGCTGGCTGACATGCATTTCATCACTGGACACCCTTGCTTAGCTCCTGTTTAAGAGGGTCTAAAGTCCCAACTCATTTTCTGCCTGTCACGGTCCTGGTTATGTCAATGTTTAATCTGTGCATGCTAAGAGCCACTTACATCCTCAGGGTGAAGAATTCTGGCTCCTTCTGGAGGAAGACCTGGGGGACTGATGGGGCCAGACCCATACCAAATTAGTGTCTGATAAAGAAGCCCAAATATAACACAATAGTGCCTGCATCCCTGGGACATATGGCTTTTGGGGTGGTATGGGAGCATTTGGCCACCCATCATTACTTGGAAGCAATTGCACTTTGCATGTATTAATTAATTACTCACCGGAGCAGAGAGGCTTTGCAAGGATCAGTTAAATATTCATGGGGAAAGGATGCTGTGATGCCATAACCCCATGGACACATCAAGGAAAAGTCTGGATCTGGGTTCTGGGTCACTTATGTGAACCTCCTTCTCACTGCCCTCAGTGAGCTAAGTGCTCACTGCACTCAGGCTGCCTGCTAAACCAGCAGATGTTTAATGTTTTCATGAGACATAAACCTTGAAGAGCAGGAGTTAGCAGCTTCAGAGACTCCCTTACTCTGGTGGGGCCTATCCTGGCAATCCCAATTTCATCCTGCTCTGTCTCCAAATGTGCCAGCGCCTGCTTTTCCCACTGACCACCCACATCAAACCTCTCTTCTGTGAGGATCAGGGCTGGGGTACCAACGCAGCATACTGCCACATCATAGGAAGGAGTAAAACCCCAAAAGTCCTGGGGACAAGACAGCTTGGCCCAGAAGCCCTGACTCCCTTATATACCATCTTTCTGCCACTGATCTTCTGGCCCTGGGGAAATTGAGTGATTTAAAGGAATTGTCTGGGAGACAAGGCACCACACAGAAAGCTGGGAAACTTCCCGTACCTCCTTTATTATTGTAGGGATTTTGCAGTCCTGATGTCCCTGTGTTTGGTTTTCTCTTTTTTTTTTTTTTTTTTTTTTTCCCTTTGTGTATTGTTTAATATTAACCAAAAAAACTAAACCAAACCAAAAAAACCCCAACAATGCAAAAGTCCTGGAAAAGAAATTTTCCTCTCCCCTTCTCTTCCTTGTTTTTTCACCCTGGGAAATGTTGGGGCTCATTTAAAAAAGAGTCCTGTCTCCAGGCTGGCAGGGAGGGCGAAAGAAGGAAGGAAGAAGAGGAAAGCTCGGGGGCAGCAACTGAGGACTGACACAGCACATAAAAACATCTTCAAAGCAAAAAGGTTGTTTTTACAAAAACACCAAGGTTTCACTGGAAACCGTCTGAGCTGGAGCCACAAAGACATGTCAGGAGCCAGGCCAGCACCGGGGAGGCTGCCAGGTCTGAGCACTTTGGGACTGGCAGAGTGCTCCAAGCATGCAGGTAACCCAACCTGCTCCCCAAAACCATTCTTGTCCTGGATCACAGTCTCTTTAGGGCAGTAATAACCATCCTTCTCTTACCCCTGACCCCAGCCAGGGCTTGCCTGGGACCATTTTTATCCGCTCCAGATCTTTTTCTCAACAAAGCTTTGCTCATACTGAGAATGCAGTACAAAAACTAATCGAGCTGCTCATTCAGGTGGTTGGGAGACTGCTGCAATCAATCCCAAATGTGGTGACCTCTGGTATTTTTAATGATCCCTGAGCAGCTTATCATCTCTGTATACTTAGATACTGATGTCATGGTGGCATGGGTAAATACACCCAGCATTTGTTGCTGGGCATGGCTTGGGTGACCAAGCTGGCTCTTTTTCCCCCTCTGCATACAGGCTGCTGCTGAAAATTTTCATCCTGTCAGATCACACAGACCCCAGGATGGGGCCAAGGAAGCCGGGAGCCTGGCTGCACAGAGTGCGTTGCCTCAAGTCACTTGCCTCAGTTTCCCCCGCCAGTTGAAGGGCTCTGCCCAGCCACCCCAGAGCAGCTCAGCACTGTCCACAGAGCACATTCATCCCCACGTCCCCATCCAGCTCAGAGAAGGAGCAAAGTACAGAGAGATAAAACATCACTCGCTGGCTGCATCCCTGGGGGGTGGTAGGGAAATGTGGGCAGAGGCTGGGCACTTCAGCACAACATTTCTCTGCCTGCCTTTAATGCAGAGAAGTTGTGGACAGGTGGGGAAATCCAGCAGGGTGTATAATTAATGTAAGAACAGAGCAGCTTGTGATGAACGGACTGTATGCTGAGGTACCAGCCCCTTTCCCTGGCCCCATTCCCCTCCAGGCTCCAGCCTGACTTTCATCCCTTTGCCCTTGCTCTGCGGGGAGCAGCAAGGCTGCAGCCAAGAGAGGGGTCACGGGAAAACTGGCACAGCCCTGATCAGAAAAAGCTCAGCCCAGCTGTCAGTGAACAGGCTGCTGCCGCACAGAGCAGAGCAAGTCAGAGCTGCCGGGCCAGGGAAGCTGCTAGGCTGCAGATGGGAAGAGAAGAGCTACAAGATTTAATTGTTTTTTTTGGTGTTTATAGCTCTCTGTTTCATGAAATAACGCTGCAGGTGTGAGTGGCTAGGCTTTGGAGACTGTGAGCATCTTCGCAGAGCATCCTGGGTTTTCTGTTCACCAGCTGGAGAAAAAAATTCAGCGGCAAAGTGTCTAACGGGGTTCTGATGCTTCGAAGGCATCATGGACAGTCTGATTACCTACCGTGCAGGAAGACATGGAAACACTCAGCAAGGGTACGCCAAAGAAACGCATTTGCCTGGAAACGTCATGCAAGTGAAGCAGAAGCCCTCCAAGGAGCTGCGGCCCATGCTCGGGGCCATCTTGCTGGGCCTCATCCTGTTCATTGCTGCGGTGGTGGCCTGGTGCTACTACACGGTGTCCCTGCGGAAGGCGGAGCGGCTCAAGACGGAGCTGATGGACCTGCGGGCAGACGGCTTCGTCATCAGGAACCAGCACGGGGAGGTGGTCTTCCGTCTGGCGTTCCGCTCGGGCCGCCTCGACCTGGAGTCGTGCTCCAAGGAGGGTGAGATCCTGAGCTGCACGCGGTCGGGCCGGGGGCCGCTCAACTTCTTCATCCAGACGGTGAAGCCCAAGGACACGGTGATGTGCTACCGCGTGCGCTGGGAGGAGCTGGCGGCCGGCCCGGCGGTGGAGCACACCATGTTCTGGGAAGATGCCCACTGGTACGGGGGCTCGGAGATGAGCACCCAGCACTGGCCCATCCGCCTGGCCGGCTACCAGGAGCCCGTGCCCTACGTGACCAGCGACGTCTACTCCTTCCGCGACAGCTTCGGTGGCATCCTTGAGCGCTACTGGCTCTCCTCCAAGGCGGCGGCCATCAAGATCAATGACTCCGTGCCCTTCCACCTGGGCTTCAACGCCACCGAGCGCACCCTCTTCTTCCAGGCCCGCTACAAGGACTCGCCCTACAAGCCACCGCCAGGGCAGCAGCCCTTCCCCGAGCTCAGCTACCGGGTCTGCGTGGGCTCCGACATCACCTCCATCCACAAGTACATGGTGCGCCGGTACTTCAACAAGCCCTCCAAGATCCCTGCCGAGAACGCCTTCCGATACCCTATCTGGTCCACCTGGGCCCTTTACAAGAACGACATCGACCAGGATAAACTCTTGCGATTTGCCGAAAAGATTAAGAAGTACCATTTTAACTGTAGCCATATTGAAATTGATGACATGTACACACAAGCCTATGGAGACTTTGACTTTGACCCCATCAAGTTCCCCAATGTGACGGAGATGTTTGCAAAACTGAGGGAAGATGGGTTTAAGGTCACCCTGTGGATTCATCCCTTTATACACAGAAATTCTTCCAATTTTGGGGTAGGAATCGAGCGTCAGCTTTTCATCAAGGAGCCGTCGGGGCGGCTGCCAGCCATGGTGGAGTGGTGGAACGGCATCGGGGCCATCCTGGACTTCACCAACCCAGCAGCCCGGGACTGGTTCCAGAGCCACCTGCGCCAGCTCCGACACAAGTACGGCATCTCATCCTTCAAGTTTGATGCGGGTGAGACCAGCTACCTGCCCAAGCAGTTCAGCACCTTCCGCCCGCTCTCGGACCCCAGCATCTGGTCACGACGCTACACGGAGATGGCCATCCCCTTCTACGAGCTGGCCGAGGTGCGGGTGGGCTATCAGTCACAGAACATCTCCTGCTTCTTCCGCATCATTGACCGTGACTCTGTCTGGGGCTACGAGCTCGGCCTCAAGTCCCTCATCCCCACAGTGCTCACCATCAGCATGCTGGGCTACCCGTTTGTACTGCCAGATATGATTGGAGGAAACTTCCTTCCCAACAAGACAGACGGGGCAGTGGAGATTCCTGATCGGGAGCTGTACGTGCGGTGGCTGGAGCTGTCGGCCTTCATGCCCTCCATGCAGTTCTCCATCCCGCCCTGGCTCTACGACAGGGAGGTGGTGGAGATTGCGCAGAAGTTCACGGAGCTCCACGAGTCACTGGTGGCCCCACTGCTGCTGGAGCTGGCTGGGGAGGTCACCGACACGGGTGACCCCATCATCCGTCCCATCTGGTGGATCTCACCCCGTGACGAGGCCACTCACAGGATCGACTCCCAGTTCCTCATTGGGGACACCCTCATGGTGGCACCCGTCCTGGAGATGGGCAAGCAGGAGCGTGATGTCTACCTGCCAGCGGGCAAGTGGCGCAGCTACAAGGGGGAGTTGTTTGAGAAGACCCCGGTGCTGCTCACGGACTACCCTGTTGACCTGGATGAAGTTGCCTATTTCCTCCGGGTTTCCTAAGATGCTCCCCTGTCATCTGTGTAATCATCTCAGGGGTTAATGAACCAATGACTTTAATGACCTGGAAATTTTGATAGTTTTTAAAGTAGGAATACTTCAGTATGGAATTTGAAGAAAACACTGTGAAATCTGTTTTGTGTGGCAATGCTGTGTATTAGCTTATTAAAATCTATTGGCTGGCTGTCTTTGTTATTGCAGTATGACAAATGCAATGTATAGAAACACAATCCCTGCTTGTAATATTTTTCCAGCAAGTAATGTTATGCACGCTTCTTGTTTATAAAGGAAATTACATTGACTCCTTTCTTACCGAGTTTTACAGCTGATCCCTTGAGATATTATAATTTCATTTACTTATTGAAGAAGGCAGTTGCAGCAGAATACTTTTCTTACAAAAAGCAGCCTGTGATTATGCTGAAGAGAAAGGCACTCAATTTTCAGCCTGCACATCAGATGCGTGCTGATGGAGGAGTGTGATGAAATCTCATGGCCGTCAAGATTAAAACCTAGCAGCAAGTCATGCTTGGGTTAGGACCTAATAGGATCCATGTGTGTTTTGGGACCACATTTCGAGCCAAAGGTTGCAATCTGTCAGGTCTCAGGAGACGACTCAGCCATCATCCTTCTGAGAGAGTTCAGGTAATTAACAAACCAGCCCAAGTGCCTGAGTGCCTCAGTTTCCCCATGGACAATGTTCTCCCATGCCACCAGCTGTGTTGAGGGACATCTTTGTCCATGAGCTGGTATCCTTCTGCCCATGGAGGTGACTTCTTCCGCGTGAAGGTGTCTCAGCAGCACCTGCAGGCTTGGGGTGGGCTGACTGGCTATGAAATGCTCTCCACCCTTGGTCCAATATGCCTTGTTTTTAAACAAAGAACAGTTTAAAGGTGACATGACTGAGCAGCTTAGGAGACTCCTGGGGTCTCTGGGCTGCCATATGCCATTGGCAGCAATGCACCGAAATGAGAAGTTGATTTCTTTGCTGACGCCAGTGTGCTGCTAGTAGGCACCTGCAAGGAAAAGCTGTGTGTGGCCCTAAGACAGGAGAAAGTTCCTTTCTTTACAGGTTTGTCCCAGAGCTGGCCCATATAAAAAAGTAAACAGGAGCTGGAGAGCATCAGACTCTCTCCAGAGCTGGTTTGGTGCTCAGGTGAAGCAGCCCCAAAACCGGCTCAGACTCCCTTTGCCCATTAGTGGGTCTGTTACACCACAAGGACCCTGCATGGTCATGGTTGCACAAGAGCAATGCCAAGTGGGATGAGCCAGAACATCTTCTAAATGCCCCTGAAAGCAGCTAGAGTCACAGTAATGCTATTGCTGGTGTGCTAATGGAGAGGGAAAACCCTGCTTTAACTCAGGGATGTGAAAGGGAAAGCAGTGCTAGGTCTGGTAGTGGTGTTCAGGGTTAACAGACTATCTCTCTGTCCTTACCATGGGCTTTATATCACCCCTAAGGAGGAGAAAGTGTTTCTGAAAGCTTTCTCTCCCTTGCTGCTTTGAAGTCCTGAGGGATCCCTGACAGCTGGGCTTCAGCAACCAGAGGGCCCCAGGGAGCCCCAGAAAAATTCCTCTGGCTGTTGTTGCATCAAGAAAAAAGCTTTCTGAAAAGCTGATGCCCACAGTGCTGGGGAGAGGTGGAAGAGCCAGGCTCCAGCCCCCTCATACAGCACCTCTGCCTCTATAATCAGTGTGCTCTATATGCACATGCACGGCTCTGCCGTCCACTCGCATCACAGGCTGGGGTGGGGAGAAGAAAGCATCACCGAGACTTTCTGCGAACTTGGGACGATATGAGCTGCCTGATCCCATCTGACTGCAGAAAATCTCTCCCACAAATCCCCATCTTTTTCCAATCTTTCCCCCAGTGCCTCTCCCAGCTGCCCAGCTGAGCTGTAGGGAGCCACAGGGAGTGATGCTGGAGGCATCCTGCGAGCAGGTAGCACCGCGGCCGCCTCTCCGCACCCTCCTGCTGTGCCAGGGCTGTGCTCTGCCAGAGGGACATTTTGTTTGCCTTGCTAAGCTTCAGTCCTGGTTGGCTTTTTGCACTCCCAGTGCCAAACAAGAACTGGTTGCTGGAGGTGCTGGTGACACGGGGCCATTGCTCACCCCAGGCTGCCTGTTTTTTCGCTAGTGATGAGGAGTTTATTGTTTTATATGATCACTGAGATAAAAACCAGACAGCCCTTTTGGCACAAAAGAATAATAAAATCAGTAAAGATCTCTACTTTCCTCTGCTTAAACTCTGGGGTTTCACATCAGCTCAGACCATCTTTATGGTGCTCCTGGCGTGAGGGATCTGCAGGCTTGGCAGCTCCTGCCTGGCTCCAGCCAAGCTGCGATTGAGGAGGTTGTTTTTTTCCTGAGGCTGCCAGCCTGGCTATGTGCCCAGAAGGACTCTGCTGCTGTCAGCTTGTCCTTTCACCACAGTCCTCCCTGGCCTTAGGCTGCCTGTCATTTTTTTCTTGCTTTTAATAAAAGCTGGGATTTCAGGTAGGGAAGGGCACACTCCTGGCCAGAATCTCATGGATCAGCAGCCACTGCTCTGCTGTCACTCATAGGCAACTCTTTGAAATCTGGTTTGGAACGAACTGGGCTTTTGCAGTTGCTCCACTGGGGTTTGGACTTTGCCATTAACACCCCTCCCCATGCCATACACAGCTATGGATGTGTTTTCAAGCACTGCCACTTAGCTGGGACACAGCACAGAGCAAACCCCACTCACTGTCCCCAGCTCCTTGGCGAGCCTCACACACCATCCCTGCACACAGCACCAGGTCTTGGGAGGATGCAAACCAAATCCAAACCCACTGATTTCAATGAGGACTTCTGCGTTATTGAGGTTTTGCTGCAAGGCTGTAAATGCTGCAAGCTGCCAACCTCCAGCCAGCATCAGCTTCACCCCCATATGTGAGCCTCAGCCAAGTGTATGGATGCTGCTCACACCCAAGGGAGAAGACAAAGGAAAAGCATCGGGAAAATGTCTTTTATTGCAAAAAGAGTAAATCAAAGTTCCTCTCATTCCTCAAGCCAAGCCGCACGTGTTGGCCAGTGCTAGTGATGTCTGGGTGGCACAAGGCAGGCTGTGCTTTGTACAGTAACAACAGAAAGAGCAGGAAAAACTGTGTGGGGCAAAAGGAGTGGCGTGGGACAAGGCAGGCTCCTAATGAGTTTCACATACTCCATTTCTTGCACTGCCATAGCCACAAACATCTATTCTGTCCCTGTCCTGGCCATCAGTGCCACCTGGAAAGGGGGACCCCGGGGCCAGTGGGGACAGCCAGGGCCCAGATGGAACTTTTGGAGTGCCTGAGGAAAGCCGAGAGCAGCCTCCTCTTCTTCAGTGCCTGCAAACAGTCCCAAAGCACGTGTGCTCTGAGAGCAGTGTGGACCAGCAAACTCCCCCAAGTCAGCATCAATAGGCCCTTTTCGGGTGGTTGTCAGAAAAAAATAGGGGCATGATAGTGTGGTTCCCACCCCCAGCGGTGGATATAACATCAGGGTTTTCCTGGACACAGTCTTCTCCAGGACAGCCCTAAGGCACAGCTACTCCATTTGTTGTGGGTCCCCAAGGAAGGGCAATCCATGATCTGTTGGGGTCATCCCCGTATCCCTGTCTCCTGCCACCACTCCAAACACAAGAGTGGGGTGCCTGTCAGCTGCTCCCTTTAAAAAATATATCAAAGCTGCAGGCAGTGAGCTTTAAATACACCAGCAATCTCAGCTCTGATTTTAGTGAAGTCTAGGGTGAAAAAAGCCCCTAATCTGCCCAAACCATCAGCCCCACGTACTTGGTACAGATGGACATAGTTAAACTTCCTTTTGTTTTCCAAAATTTTATATCAATCAAGGTGATTCATGTTACAGTTCTGTCTTCATTACAATTAAGAATTAGAAAAGTGGTTAAAAACAAACCCACCAGCATTACAGTTCGATGTAGGACAGTGTGTGCAAACAGAAGCATCCATAAAACCCGATACATGACAGTGCAAGCTTCAAAATTCAGTCACATGGGCATCACATTGACCTGCTGCTGCTCAGCTGCAGTCTGCTGTGGGCTGGGATGGAAAAGGTTGAATCCAATACCCAAACCTGTTTTGGGGTTTTTCCTAGGTTGAGTTGAACTAAACCCTGCATTGGCCAGTGACCCATGGTGTAAATCAGAGGAATCTCCCTAGTAGCAGTTCCCAAGGTGTCTGTGCACAGAGTGCTTGTGATCTGCAAGGTCCTAGAGGTCCTCAAGTATTGCAGTGCTACAGCATAGTGTTAGAAATAGTGGTTTTGGTAAAATGTTGGATGGAAAGTACACCTAGAAGCCTGTGAGATAGCTTGAGGCAGCACACAGCACTGCTGAGCCTGTCGTCAACATATGGGGAAGGCTTGGTGCCACGGACCCCCAGAGAGCCACCCATATGGACTTGCTCTTCAGCATCATCCCTTATGTCCTCCCAGCAGCTTTACCTTTTTCCTATCTGGAGCCCTGAATAGCCACAGCCACTTACGCTCTAACTACCGCATTTAGAAAAATAAGGGTACTTTACAATCTTACCCATTTATTCATATAGTTAAATAAAAAGATAATTAAAACTTTGATAATAAAATCCTTTCTTTTGAGGGGAGAAGAAAGAAGTCAGCATGTCTAATGAAGAACTTCCTCCATGACCTTCCTGACAGCACCTGAAATCACTGTGAGAAGATTTAAGGCACTCATTCGGCTGCTCCCACATTTTAATATAAAGGTGCACTAACAGGAATTGTGTGTTTCTCTTCAAATAGCCTCACCCCTTACTAGTGAGGGGTGTGGTGAGTGGCACAGCAGAGACAGAGGAGAAGACACGCATCTGGTCACGCTGGGATCCTTCCCATGAAGTCCTGTGCCAAGGATCCCACTTCTTCACTGGCAGCTGAGCCATGAAGCAACATCTCCACCCAATGACTCCCAAGACATGGGAGGACAAGTGTTTCGCAAGCAAAGGTTGAAAGGGAAGAGCTGGAGCCCCTCCAAGCACAGCCTTTGTGCACTTCTGGGGCTGGAGAAGCCCTCTGCACCCTGTCCTCTTTGCAGGCTGTGGTCACACTCATCTCCAGGAGCTCCTCACCTTCACCTCCACGCTCCAGTCCAAGGGCCAAATCCTGCCAGTGCCCTGATGACTGATGCTGAGGCTCCAGGATTAACTCCTTGCCAGAGGGTGCCTGTAACTTGTAACATAACCACTATTTGTGCTGGTGGCAGGAACCAAACCTGAGTCCTTCATAGTTAAAAGCCACAAGAAACAGGCTTTGGGACACAGCTCCCCTGCATCTCATTTTGAGGCTGAAACACAAATTATGCAGGGCAGATTCAGACCTCAAGGGATGCTCCAAAGAGTCCATCAAACTGGACCTCCTCACTTCCTTCCTAACTATAAAAGCACTTCAGATTTTGCCCCCAACATCTAAATTTCTACTCCTGAGCCCCATTCAACCCCCAGGTTTAGTGTATCTCCTTTTCTGCCTCCTGCAAACCCTGTGTGGCAGGAGATGGACTTTGGGAAAGACCATTGGTACCCAACTCTACCCAAAACAGAGCACCATCTGCCTGGGTGGCAGACTCGTGCTGGACCCATGCTCAGCCCAGACAAAATCCCGTAAGAATCACCGCAGATGCTGAGCTTTCCTTGGCTGGCTGTAGCCTGGGCAGGGTGCCCCAAACCTTCTCAGCCAATGCAGTTCAATTCTGCAGAGATTCATTAAAAATTCAGGGGCAGAAACACGCTGCCAACCAGGGCACAGATGGGAATGTCCTCCCCTGGGGAGGAAGGCTGCCAGACTTCAATCCTGTTTGCCGTGTCTCAGAGCAGAGATTGCCCACAGCTCTCTGTAAATGCATCTTCCCGTACAAAAGCAAATGGGAAAGCTGGGAAAGAAGCATCCCTGCAGCTCCATTCCAGCTGCCTGTGTCCCCTCCAGAAGCCTCTGACAGCAACTCCACCTCCAGCACCACAGATGCTGCCTGAGGAAGGCCCCTAATTCTCCCAGGGTGGGCTGCTTCAGAAAAACCCTCAACAAAATCATCACCCCCAGCTGCCACCTGAGACGGAGATGGGTATTAGCATAATTTCACGGTAGATGAGAACATTTCTGCGGGTGAAGTGAGAACATCGGCTGGCACAGACCCATCAGTGCAAAAGCCAGTGTTTTCCACCCACCGGCAAGCCGGCTAGCAGCAAACATCACCGTCAATCCAAGACACGTGCCACTCGCGGGAACCGGCTGTTCCCAGGGAAGCGCCACACGTACTTTTTGAGAACAGCTTTGCTCCAGGCAGTCCTTCTGCTAGCAACAAACCTGAAAGCTCATCTGTCCCTAAAAACCAGGAGGATTATTATCAGCAGGATAATCATGTAATGAAGCAGGGCCATAAATGCTTTAAAAAGACTAATGGGGCATGCTGTTATGGGCAGCACTGCTCTAGGAAAGGCAATGTTGACACCCAAGGCAAAAGACACAGGCAAGTGCCTTGCAGTGGGTGTTAAATGGGCGAAGAGGTGGGATGTAGCTGCCCCAGCAAGCGATATGCAGCCCATACAGTTAAAATACCTGGACATCACTCAGGTAACCCGGCCTGCCTGCTACCCTGGAAAGCAGGATCATGGGGCAACTGTTAGGGGGAAAAAAACATATGTGTGTATATACGTAAGTCTAGTTTGTTTTCTGATCTTAAAAAATTTCTCTTAAATATATTTGCCGTATTATAAAACATACAGGAGGCTGTGCTGTAGCAAGCCTCCCACATCGCATTCCCCCATGCCCAGCACTGGGTCCTCCCATGAGACCATAAACGCTCCCACTGGCACTAACCAACCTACACATCTTGAAATCCTTGGGAACCAAAAAGGTATTGGATTTACTACGTCTGCAGACAAACTGACAACTCCTTCCTGACTTAGACAGAGAAAATTCTGCCTAGTGTAACCCAACCAGAGTCTCCCACCTGCCCCAAAAGAACAACAAAAAAAAAATAATCAATCCCCATTTCAGATAAAAAAAAAATTACCCCAAGGACAGTGAAGTCTATTTAATTCCCTTCCTCAGCCCAAGTCCAAACAAAATGTGCAATTAGAATTATTATTTCTTACAAAGTACTAGATAAGGCATGGTTATCCCAAAGGTGATGGAGAAGCCTGTTAAGAAACCCAGAGGAAATAGGCAACTTCATCCAGGTCAACAGGGTAGTCCGTGAGCAGCACCGGGGTCTTCTCAAACAACTCCCCCTTGTAGCTGCGCCACTTGCCCGCTGGCAGGTAGACATCACGCTCCTGCTTGCCCATCTCCAGGACGGGTGCCACCATGAGGGTGTCCCCAATGAGGAACTGGGAGTCGATCCTGTGAGTGGCCTCGTCACGGGGTGAGATCCACCAGATGGGACGGATGATGGGGTCACCCGTGTCGGTGACCTCCCCAGCCAGCTCCAGCAGCAGTGGGGCCACCAGTGACTCATGGAGCTCCGTGAACTTCTGCGCAATCTCCACCACCTCCCTGTCGTAGAGCCAGGGCGGGATGGAGAACTGCATGGAGGGCATGAAGGCCGACAGCTCCAGCCACCGCACGTACAGCTCCCGGTCGGGAATCTCCACTGCCCCGTCTGTCTTGTTGGGAAAAAAATTCCCACCGATCATGTCAGCGGATATGAAGGGGTAGCCCAGCATGCTGATGGTGAGCACTGTGGGGATGAGGGACTTGAGGCCGAGCTCGTAGCCCCAGACAGAGTCACGGTCAATGATGCGGAAGAAGCAGGAGATGTTCTGTGACTGATAGCCCACCCGCACCTCGGCCAGCTCGTAGAAGGGGATGGCCATCTCCGTGTAGCGTCGTGACCAGATGCTGGGGTCCGAGAGCGGGCGGAAGGTGCTGAACTGCTTGGGCAGGTAGCTGGTCTCACCCGCATCAAACTTGAAGGATGAGATGCCGTACTTGTGTCGGAGCTGGCGCAGGTGGCTCTGGAACCAGTCCCGGGCTGCTGGGTTGGTGAAGTCCAGGATGGCCCCGATGCCGTTCCACCACTCCACCATGGCTGGCAGCCGCCCCGACGGCTCCTTGATGAAAAGCTGACGCTCGATTCCTACCCCAAAATTGGAAGAATTGTAGTTTATGAAAGGGTGAGTCCACAGGGTGACCTTAAACCCATCTTCCCTCAGTTTTGCAAACATCTCCGTCACATTGGGGAACTTGATGGGGTCAAAGTCAAAGTCTCCATAGGCTTGTGTGTACATGTCATCAATTTCAATATGGCTACAGTTAAAACGGTACTTCTTAATCTTTTCGGCAAATCGCAAGAGTTTATCCTGGTCAATGTCGTTCTTGTAAAGGGCCCAGGTGGACCAGATAGGGTATCGGAAGGCGTTCTCGGCAGGGATCTTGGAGGGCTTGTTGAAGTACCGGCGCACCATGTACTTGTGGATGGAGGTGATGTCGGAGCCCACGCAGACCCGGTAGCTGAGCTCGGGGAAGGGCTGCTGCCCTGGCGGTGGCTTGTAGGGCGAGTCCTTGTAGCGGGCCTGGAAGAAGAGGGTGCGCTCGGTGGCGTTGAAGCCCAGGTGGAAGGGCACGGAGTCATTGATCTTGATGGCCGCCGCCTTGGAGGAGAGCCAGTAGCGCTCAAGGATGCCACCGAAGCTGTCGCGGAAGGAGTAGACGTCGCTGGTCACGTAGGGCACGGGCTCCTGGTAGCCAGCCAGGCGGATGGGCCAGTGCTGGGTGCTCATCTCCGAGCCCCCGTACCAGTGGGCATCTTCCCAGAACATGGTGTGCTCCACCGCCGGGCCGGCCGCCAGCTCCTCCCAGCGCACGCGGTAGCACATCACCGTGTCCTTGGGCTTCACCGTCTGGATGAAGAAGTTGAGCGGCCCCCGGCCCGACCGCGTGCAGCTCAGGATCTCACCCTCCTTGGAGCACGACTCCAGGTCGAGGCGGCCCGAGCGGAACGCCAGACGGAAGACCACCTCCCCGTGCTGGTTCCTGATGACGAAGCCGTCTGCCCGCAGGTCCATCAGCTCCGTCTTGAGCCGCTCCGCCTTCCGCAGGGACACCGTGTAGTAGCACCAGGCCACCACCGCAGCAATGAACAGGATGAGGCCCAGCAAGATGGCCCCGAGCATGGGCCGCAGCTCCTTGGAGGGCTTCTGCTTCACCGGTGTGAAGTTCTCAGGGAGGAAGGTGTACATGGCGCTCCCTCTTTCTTTAGAGGTTTTTGCAGAGGAGTGGGAAGGAAGATCTTTTTGCAGCAAGCCTGGGGCTCTCAGAAGAAGAAAACGGACTGTTAGGAGAGTTCCCACCTCCACTGAGTCCCAAAGCATCTGTCTCTGAAAAAGAAGAGGATATAAATAGTCTCAGAAGAACCTCTGAATCAAGGGACTGCTTGTCATCCATTTGCCGTCTCAATTTCAGCAGCTCCCCCTGGCCCCCCGCTGCCAGGCTGCGACGTGCCAGGTGCTGTGTTTGCCGAGTACCAGACACCATCTCCAATTTCCCGGGGCAGACAACACGTGGGGAGAACAGCCTGAGCACCACGTGGAGATCAACCGCAGGGCAATAAGGATCACATCATTATCATAATTATTTTTTTTTTGTGGGGAAGACTTTCAGTGAGGCAGAAGTGGAGACTGGGAGAGGGTAGGAAGAGGCTGAGCATGAGCTAGATCAGCCCACTGACAGTATCTTTAAGGGATGGGGCTAATTAAGCACCATAAAAGACATCACATAATTAATTCCAGGCAGCTGCTCATAATTTTAATCAAACTGCCTCCTTGGCAGATTTAACTGAGCTCATCTGCTGCACCATCCCCTCCCTGTCCCCAGCATGCCCCAGCTGCTCCAGACAGGCGATGCTTTGCAGCGAAGGTGGGTAAATCCCTGCTTCCCTGCAGCTCCCAGACAGCCAAACGGGGCTGGGGTACCTGCGGCTCGTGGCTGGCTTTGGGGAGCACGCAGGGGGTGCACTGTGCAGCAAAGCATGGCTGCGGGACATGCCGTGCCAGCAGCCCCGAGCGGGAGGAGAGCGGCTCGCTCCTGCTGTGCACGCAGACCCCTGTAACAGCCCCAGGTGGGAGAAAAGCTAATTTTGTTCTGAGTGAGTGGTTCAGGACCTCCGAAGGGCTCTTCCTTTATCTGGCATGGATCCGGGCTGCGTTTCGGCTCCATCCCACTCCCCCCCTGTGCGGCCCTGGGGAAGCAGGCTGCGCCAAGAGCCTAATGGCTTTTCCTTGGCTATGGGCTGGCCAGGCTCAGCCAAGAACAGCGCTGGGGATCCAGAGGGGAAAAGTAAAGTAAGGACACGGGAGAGCAAGAAACAAACCCGGCTGCAGGAGGAGTTAGGGGAAGGAGAGGAGCTGCAGAGGCACACAGCAGCTGGCTGGTACCTGCCTAGCACCAGCAAGCACAGGCACACCACCCTCTTCCCTAAAGCCTGGGGGCTGTAAGCCCACTGGCTCTGGGAAAACCAAAGACAAAAACACCTCCTCCTGGGGACACATGAAGCTGGTTAGTGACTCCCTCTAAAGTAGTTGTATTTATTTTTTTTTAAAAAAAAGGAAGAAAAAGATTCAGAATGAAATACCAAACCCTCTCCCTGCCACAGGTGTGACAAGACAGAACACATTTTCCTCTGTAACTCAAACAGATTTTTCTCTCCAAAATAGGACAAGTAAAGCAGAAAGGTGTCTGGAGCATCACCTAAACCCTGCTGCTTCACTATGGGGACGCCCAGTTGTAAACCCAGAGCAGCATCTGTGCACAGGCTCAACAAAACACATAGCATTTTGTATTCATCTTGAAGCATGTACTGGGCCAGACATTGCAGCTGGGGGAACTTTTTCATTGCTGGCTGTGTCATTTTAACCTTCCTCTGGGAGCTGGTAACTTTGTAGGCTGCCAGTTACTTTAAATGGGATTACAGCGGCATTAGGAAGCGATTAGCCTGAATGGGCGATAGGTTTAGCTAAACGGCTTGTCCCATGGCCAAGTCCCACAGAGTCCTCGCTTGCCAGCGGGGAGCTCTGGCACAGTATGGGGGCAGCTCCACCAACCCCGACTGCATCACCCAGGGCCGGATCCTGCCCCCCAGGAGGGGAACGGGGACCTCACCCACCAGCACGTGTGATGCAAGGCCAGCTGAGCCCAGCAAAAATTAGGCAATAAAGGCAGAGAGGAGATGGTGGCGAGAAGATGCTGTATTTCTGATAAACCTTCAACCCCTCGTTGGCTTTAGAGTGAATCAGAAGCAGAGCAGGATTGTACTGGGGGTGGAGCTGAGGAACATTTACAGAAGGGTCTTGGTCAAAACCAGCAGAGCTGAGTGAAGCCACAAGTGGCAGGATGCTTCTAGAAATATAGACGGGTATGCTGAGCTCCCTCCCTCTCAGCACTGGGAATTTTTGAGATGCCAGAGAGTGAGACGCAAATACCTGCCACCACCAAAGGCATGTCTGTGTCTCATATGTGCCTTATCTCAGGACTGCAAAGCTCAAGGGGGGCAAAAAATAAAATGCAGCCTCCACCAAGCAGGACTTCCAAATTATTTGAGAAAATAATTTTTTTAAGTTTTTATGTTTTCTGAAAAATTAGTAAATAAATGGTGTTTTCTTTCCCAGCTCTCATTTAGGATTTTAAGCCCAAGAAATGGCTGATACTGCCACTGTGGGGACAGCTACCTCCTCGTTCCTTGTAAAATTGGCAGCAGCTCCCAGGGCTTTAGGGAGTTTCTGGATTTTCATCTCCCTTACAGGAGGCCACTTTATTATTTATGAACTGCTTCGAAGCTACTCTATTTTTAGGCTGTTTCTTTCTTTTCCCCCCGTGGGCTTGAGCTCATGACATACATGAAGCAGCCACTACTGCCAGTAGAGAAATAATGTGTTTTTTTAAGAAAGGTTTTTCAGCCTTTTGTGGCCCTTGGACACTGATCAGCCTTGGAGGGGTGTGCTGGCTGGGTGTCCAAGCTGGTGGATTTCATCCTGCTCTGGTCACTCCAGCTGGGCCAGGATCAAGCCCCTGTGGCTGCCCTGGGCTGATGGATATCACCTGCTCAGGTACCACTCCAACATAGATGCTGAGAAGGGTGTTTTCAGGCATTGCCCAGCACACCAATGGGCCTGGGAGGTCACTGAAAACAGGATCTTGCTCTGTGCCTGTCCATCCCCTCTATTTTTTTACTCTGGTAACAAAATGTACGTTCTCTAGTCAGTGATTTGGCTCTGTCCCAGATGAGAGGTATGTCTCTCAAGCTCCCCAGAGATGCCTGCTGCCTCACACTCACGAGCTGCAGCCCGCAGAGGTGCCTGCTCATGAAAAGCCTGTTTCAATATTTTTTTTGGAATTCAAATCTGTTATTTTTCTCCAAGTCCAAGATGACATTGTGGTGACCTTTAATTCCTAAAAAAAAAAGAAGAAAATGTGAAGGGACGGTGTCGTCAAAGCCAAACAGCATGTTTACATCTTGCTGTGTTGGAGCTTCCCAGCTGACCCAAAACAAAGCTCTTTCTTCCTGTTCTGTGGAAGCAGCAAGTTGTCTTGCCTCAGCTTGAGATGAAAGCAAAACATCTGAGCAGGACACACTTTATGGAGTAAAAATAAAAATCCATTTTTTGACCGATTCTATTTTTACCAGCACTGCCTCTAACCACAGGCTGAGAGACCCACAGCACCACTAACCCCAGCAACTTTGAAATTAGGGCATTCCTTTAAAGCAGGTCAATAACATTTAACTTGTTCCTATTGCCCTGGCAGGGTCAGGTCTGAACTGCAACAGCGGGGGGGCCAAGCTCGTACCAGAGACACGCACCCATTTCCCATGCCGGGATGCCAGGAAACCCTCCCCTCCGGTGCAAGGTGCTGCTGCCTCCTCCTCAAACATCTTGGCAGGAGTTGTGATAAGGAAACACCACAGATTTCACTGGGAGGCATTTCCAACCCCATAAAAGAGCAGGGAATTAGGATGGCAAGTTAAGGGGGAGATTACTTCTTTGTAAAACACATGTGGGGGCAAAAAAAGCCTCCGCCTGAAATCCCCTGTGGGGGACCAGCCCTGCCAAAGGGACTTTGCAAACCTAAGATGGGGGAGGATCAAATCCTTCCTGGGGGTTCAATTTTCCTTGGAGGGGTCTGCAGCATCACTGGAGTTCTCTGTAGGGCATAAAGGGTGAAATCACCGTTCCAGCTGCTTAGTGCTGATGGGAGTGGGTGGGACAGGCGGGGGGACCCTGTGGCAGTGCCAGCATGGGGTGCTGCGCTGCTCCCTGCACATCCTGAGCCCCAACGACCAGAGGCACCGATTCCTTCCCCCCACCCCTGCAAAGCCATCCGCAAGGATCCCCCCAGTCACTGCACCAGATCACCCTGGGGCCCTGGGTTTATCCCCACAGTGCACAAGCGACCCTGGGGTGAATGGGGGTGGCACAGACCCCCAGCCCACAAGCCAGGGCAGCGACTCTGCCTTAGCAGGGCTGGGACAGTGGGGAGGGGGGGGGTACACGGTGCCTCCCTCCCAGGGGACCCCCGTCTTCATCGTCCCCGATGCAGCTGCATCAGGGACCGACACCGTGCTTGGCCTGAGGGGCTCAGGGAAAGGCTGCAGTGGGGGTGGGTCTCTGCACCTCCTGTAAAGTGGCAGGCGCTTGCTTTTGGGGCTGCTGCTTCCGTGGCAAGACAGGGTAGAAAATTCCACGCAGCACCTGCTTGTCGGATACAGACAACCCTGGCCAGGAGGTAGCTCATCCCACTGAGGACACGGTGCTGGTACTTACCTGTCCATCACCTCCTGCGGATCCCCGCCTGCTGCCTGGCTCTACCACAGACGGCTCTTTTAAGCGCATGAAAAATAAGTGCTGCTACTCCTCCACGTCCCCAACAGCTTCGTCCTCTCCATCGCGCAGGGGTGTTTCAGGGCTACGAGCCGGCTGCGCCCCGAGCGGCGTGTGTCCGCGGGCAGGAGGAGGGGACCCAGCGCGTCACCGGCGTGTCTTCTCAGGCACCGTGACGGATGCGTGAGCAGCCAACCCTCCGGCCGGGCTGTGCCGAGCCAGCGGTGCCCGGCCAAGAGGCGGCTGCCGCAGGCATCACGGCAGCACAAAGGGCTAAGCCTCGGCTCCCGGAGTCGCGGGATTTGGCATCTCGCCTCCCTGCCAGGTGAGCGGCAAGGGCTGGCGAAGGGTCATCCCCTCCTGCGTTCACAGGCTGTCCAGAATCAGAAAGCAAAATAAAAAACAGCCCAGGAGTTGTTTGGGGTTGGTTTCTTTAATTTGTTTGTTTGGCTTTTTGGTTTTTTGTTTTGTTTTGTTTTGTTTTTTTTCTTCCCCAGGTCTTGGTCTTGTGATTTTAAGCAAAGTCATGATTCAGCAGAGTAATGAGGCTGCCTTCAGCAAAAAGAAACAAGCAGCCCCGCTGCTGATGGCTGGTTCGTAAACCAGGATTAAACACCACTGGGTACCCAGAGGATAAACCCCAAATCTGAGGGGGCCACATGAATACAGAGCTCATCTGAAAAGTGCAGACACACTGCCAGCACCTAGCTCTATCTGCAAGAACAGACAGGAGATTTGAAACTGAGGCATCAGCTCTGCCCAGCCTTAAATGCTTTCACCTATATTGTAGGAATCATCAGTTTACACCCCAGTTATGTCCCTTAAATCTGCCAGTGTCAAGTAATGCTCCAAACCCATTTAGACACCTTATCCAGTGTCAGACCATGAATCCAAAAAAGTCACTGGGAGTCAATTCTGGCAGCAGATGACTTAATATTTAACACCCCTGACAATTCCCTCTTTACGCCACCATCTTTCTTTGTTCTTCACCCTGTGCTAATTAGCAAGATGAAGTTTTAATAAGCTGAGTTTTCACTTTAACCCTGCACACCACTTGCGGTGCTGACGGCTCATGACTAAACCATGACCGAGGGCTCTCGCTTTCCCCTGCCTGGAGGCATATCACAGCGCCTGAATTTGTCTGAGCCGCAAAGATTTGTGGAGGCTTTAAAACAAAGTGAGCTCTCCTGGTTCACTTGCATCAAAGTGAATTGGACACGTGGGAAAGAAAGCGCCAGTGCTCTCTCTTCGAGAACATCTCTATGTCCACCTTGGAGGTGTCCTACAGCCCCTGGGGGAGCAGGAGGCAGCCTGGCCCTGAAGCCACGGTCCATGGGGTAACCCAAAGCCCAGCAGCCAGCTCCTTGGCACCCGCAGGGCCAGCAGCTCTTGGAGAGGCATCCACTCATGCCCGACAGCTGTGAAAGCAAAGCACCAAGGACAAGGAGTTCCACATGCCTGCACACTGGGATGATATAAATCTCTGCCCAAAAAAGAAATGAGAGCGATAACTGCAGTAATTTCATCACTCTCACCAAAGGAGCCAGCACCAGGCCAGGATGTAGTGCAGTGGTGCTGGTCCAGCAGGCGGGCGTATGAAACACTGGCGCGAGGCATCATCTTATTTCATTTACCGTGAGTGTCATGTAAGATAGACAGCCATAAAGATTTTGGGTGTCTTTGACGTTGTCCTTTGGTCCCCAGCCCAGTTCCTACTGGTGTAAGAGGTGCTTCATCTTACTTCAGCAGCACCTCTTCTCAATGCTCCTGTGGGCATTGATCTCACTCCTGATCATCTCCATCCTCTAAGACAGACCACTCCACAGCAGGACCTGGTGTCCTGTTTTGCATCCCCAGATTCTTTCTTAAAAGAGCTGATTCAGCACCTTGGGAGCGCTGAGCATTTCGGATGCTGAGGCTTGCTGAAACCTGAGCCCACCCCAACACCCAAGCACTACAATGCGATATGGGGAAGAAATGGAAACCTAAGCACATCCCTCTGGCATGGCCCCTGCGATTTTCCAGACATTGAGTCACCCTGAAACTCCAGGTGCTGGCAGCTCCAGAGAGCGGCAGATGGCTCATGGAGCTGGGCTGGCGACTCAGGGACCCGAATTTCCATCTGTATCCACCAGCCAGCGATGCTTGGGCCAAATGCAATCATCAATCCCTCAAAGTGCTCCATGGCAGCTCTTCCATGTGCAGATCCAGCCATGCAGACACAACCCCTGGACCTTCATCCCCCACTGGGCCTGCTGTGTCTGCTGTGCCGGGCACTTGCCCTTTGGGCATCATGAGTAAACCCAGAGAGAGAGGGAAAAGAGAAAGGAGGATTTGAGATTTCTAAAACATCTTTGGCTGCTTGTCACCACTGCCAGCACTTGCTGAAGGAAGGGCTGTCCCAGAAACCACTCCGAACCCAACTCAGTACATTGCACAACGCGCTGCATAAACCCATCTGCTTAAGTTTTCACTGCCAAACATCTGTCTAGAGGCAAAAGTTGAGGCTGCACCTTGCAAGCAGAGCCGGGGACGTGTCTTTGGGCTCCGTTAATCTTCTCTGGGCAGCAAGCCTCCTACTCACCACAGGAAAAACTTGCGTACCCCCGACACGGCGGAGTGCGAAAGGCTTGCACCCCAAGGTCAGGGTGCAGGTCTGACACCGACACCCCACTCCCCGCGGGCCCTTCCGAGCCTGTCCCTGCTGCCGGTTGCAGCCTGGGGACTGCGGGACGGGGCACCCCCTCTCCTGCCTCCAGCCCCGCACCCGGTCATCACCCTCCCCCCGCCCCGCTCTCCACGCCGGGGAGGCACACCCCAAACCTTGCCCCCGGGTGCTGCCGCATCCTTCTCCCCTGAGAGCAGCCCCAGGGAGTCGGCAAACTTACCGGCGGCGCCGGGACATGGCTGGGCTCTCCACGGCACCGGGGACACGACGGGGTGGGGGGACCGGGGCTGATCCCAGCCGGCGGCCCCGCAGCTGTTCCGGGGTTGGGCGCTCCCCGCCCCGCCCCGCCCCCGCCCAGGCCCCGCCCCGGCCCCGCCCCGACACGCCCCCGCCCCCGCCCCGACACGCCCCCGCACCGCCCCGCCCCCGCACCGCGCCCCGCCCCCGGCCCCGCCCCTCCCCGGCCCCGCCCCCGGCCCCGCCCCTCCCCGGCCCCGCCCCGCCCCCGGCCCCGCCCCTCCCCGGCCCCGCCCCGCCCCCGGCCCCGCCGCGCCGCTCCCCGCAGCGGCACCGGCTCCGGGGTGTTGGAGCCGCTGGGGATGCTCCGGCACTTGGGTTGGGGTACCACACCCCCCCCCACCCCCCCACCCCCCCCCCGGGGCTGTGCTGGTAGCACGTGGGATTTGGCACCGTGCTGGGATGGTTTGGGGCCGGGATGGGGTTTTTTTTTCACGTTTCTGTTCTCGCCCCGCCCCAAGCAGGGTTTGGGGGTGCTATTCGGTGTGGGCACGGCGTGGCAGCGGCGCTGCCCCACGGGAACGCGGAGCCCCAGACGCCTCCACGCTGGAGCGTCCCTCCCGTGGGGGCTGCAGCCCCGTGGGTTTACGGTCTGCGGCACGCGCGGAAGGCACCGGGTGGTGTTCCCCGTCGACACTGGGCTCCCAGATCACAATCAGAGGAGGACACTTTGTGCCTCCATTAGCTGCGTGGCGCTTTCAAAACTCCCCTCCTTATTTAGCCTGTGCCTGTTCTCGCTGTCCCGGATGGATGGCACGTCTTCCCAGATAACTTGACAAAAGCAAGCAGGTCCTAAGCAGCCCAGCACGCAACTGACAAACATGGGCATCAGCGACTGCTTCTATTTCTGGCCCTGTTACTCTGCTCTGAGAGCTTTTCCTTGTGAGCTTTCTTGGTCTCCTCCAACTTGTGGGTGGTGGCAGCCCCTGAGGGCTGTTAAAGTGCCCACCAAGCCAGCAGTCGCTGAAGTTTCTCCTCCCTCCTCCAGGAACTTCCTCAGTCTGTAGGAAAGGGTCTGCGGGGAACAGTTGCCCAAGTCAGTTTTAATGAAAGCCCGTATTTGCTTTTCACCAGCAGCATGGGGCAGGGTAAGCCTCTGAGGTAAGCTCAGGGTGGATGGTGTAGCTGCCTCTCTGGACTCCTCCTATCCTCTTGAAGTGGCTTGTGTCCCACCTAGAAGAGCAGATAAAGTTATCAGCCATGGGAGGGCAAAATTCTGGTGAGGAAGAAGAGCAGAAAACCTGCTTCTGGCTGCCAGCATTGCTTAGGGGTGATCAGTGGACATGCAGCTGCATCCATCCACTTTGGTGTGTCTGTTTGGACACTGAGGCCAAAGCAAGGTCCAGGCAGGAATGTTGAAGCTTCCTGGCATTGCCACCTCAGCAAGATGCTTCCACCGTGTCTCCCACCCTGAAAACACCCACTCTCTTGCACTGTAATTTTCCTAAAATCTTCATTCTCAGAGCCATGCCTGTCCAGGAAAATCTTCCTGTTTCTCGGTGGAGAAGACTTTGAGAAACATCTCACCAAAACTCAGGCATAGGGACATCTATAGGTAACCCCATGATCCCTGTTTGTTCTTGTTTGGTTTTAGTTTCTGGGTTTAGGAATTTAAAGCCAATCACACATTTTTTTGCAAAGTCTGATGCTTAATTTTGGCCCATGGGGGGTTGATGCAGCAGCAGAGTGATGACTAAGCTGATTGAGTAGCCCCCCTCCTCTCCCCTCGCTGCTTTCCCAGGGCTGAAAAGAGCTGCATCAGCAACGGAGACATCCAAAAGGTAAATGTGGGGATTAAAAGGTGCTGCTGGACATGCAGCAGGTGAAGGACAGGGCTGATTACTGCATAACGAACAGCGTGACCAGGGAACAGATTCTTGGATAAGAAGAGTAAACAATGACAACAGAAAATACAAGAGAAGCACAAGAAACACGTCTGTGCCCCTACAATCTGGGAGATGCTAAGATACATGCAGATAGTCTCAGGGGTGCCAGCAAGATTTCGGGTGTCCTACAGTCACAAGGAATACTGGATGAGACCAAGCATAGAAACACCCGTCCCAGGAGTAAGTCTGGCAACTGCTTCTCCAGGGGTAGCAACAACACGCTCCACAGCCCAGCAACAGTGTCCTGGCCTCCCTGGTCACGTCCACTCAGCCTGCAAGACAGAGGTGCAGCAGCTGCACCACTGCCTGCATGGGCACTGTGATGGGACCCACTGCCCTTCGGGGTCTGCAGTCTGCACCATCATCCCTGGAATAACTCTCTGAGCAATTTTGCATGAAATCCTAATGAAAAGAGAGACATCAGGCTGACATCAGGAAAAAATAACAAGCTTTTCCCCCAGGGCAACCATTTTGGAGCACTCCCCTCGCTGAACCTGCATGCACCTAGGGCTCCTGTACAGGGAGGAGGACTGGGGGCGGTGTGTAGACGCACAGAACATTGCCCTCTGGCTGTAACTGCAGCATGGGGTACTCCTGCAAGAGACAGAGGATGTAGGGTGAGCAGTGGCCCCAAGGAAAAGGGAGGTCATGTCCATCCCATCCCAACCCAACCCACTCCAACCCAACCCATTTCAACCCAAGGCATCCCATCCCACCCCATCCCATCCGAAGCCATCCCAACCTTACAGCCCTATCTTCTAGTGTGTTGAGTTGCCCTCTGATGGCAGAGGCCCCATCAACATAATAGTCCATCCCTCGCAGGCAGTAGTGGCGCCCAGAGCAGGGGCTGTAGTAGCTCCAGAAGGGTCTGCTCCTTCTCATAGTGTACACAGGCAGCCTGGGCAGCATGTCAGGAACCACCTCCCTCTCTGCAAGTGGAGGGATGTTGAGGGTAAGGGTGAGGAAGAGCAGCCAGCCCATCACTTGGATGGATGCCAGCGTGGCACAGGCACAAGTACAGCTGGAGTGCAGGGAGAAGGTGTAGGTAGTTACCACATTGATTGAGGCAGGCAAGTTTCAGGGGGTACGACACAGGTACGCTGCGCAGGAAGGTGTCCATCCTTGTGTCCTGCAAGGAGAGATGTCAGCCCTTGCAGGATTGCCACCCTTTTGCTGCACAGCCCAAGGTGCCGGCAGCACTTGAGATGGCTCCAGTTTGGGGGTGGCCAAAAAAGCTGGACTCTACCTTGGGTAGGATGGGGAGGCAAGAGTGGTACTTATTCCAGACTGTGCTGTTGTAGGGACCTGTTCTCCAGCTGATGTATCTGTTCTCGTTGACAAAAACTGGCTTGTACTTCTCTGTTACGCAAAAACAACAGGCAAAGGGTGTCTGTGGTGCTGGGGATGCAGAGGGACAGACAGAGAGTCCTGACTGTTCACCCTCTCCCAAAATGCAATGGCATGGGGCTAGGGGACATGTCAGAGGTGCTGCTTCCAGTGTCCTTGTTAGGGTGTGTGATGGACGTGACACCCACCACTACAAGCTTGTTGGTTACTTGTCCCTACCCACGAAACTTTGGTCCCCGGGGGCTATGGGGTGCCAGGAGGGTGCGCCTCCAGGAAGCACTGACCAGAAAAGGGTATTTAGGGGCCACTGGGGGAGAGAACCCTGGAGACCTGTGGACATCCCTGGGACAGGGACAGTGTCAGTGCAGGGATGGGGACAGGCAGCCACGGCAAAGCCACAAGTGCAGATGCCAAGAGGGTCTCTTTGCCCCTGTGGGGGGAACATAGGATGCAAAAGGGGGGATGAACACAGCTGCTTCCAGCACCCTCAGTCCCCTAACAACAGGAGGATGTGTCCTGTGAGACACAGGGGGACAGGTGGGACCTCGGCAGTACCTTCAGACCTGGTCAGGTAGTACTTCTCAGGACAGCAGGCAGCGGGGTCAAAGGTGTTCCTGTAGTATTCCTGCATTGCCGCCTTAACCAGCTGCTCAGTCTGACCTTGGCTCACCGGATTTTGCACCAGGGGCATCGTTAATCCCTACAAACAGTGGGGAGTGGGGAGAGACACCCAGGCCACACGGCAGCGTCTGCCTTCGTGGCCGTTGGGGCACACGGTGAAGCTGATTACCGGGCAGGGTCTAATGCTGGAGAAGCAGCTGGAGATCCAAGCACCAAGCTTTCCTTCGCAGTGGGTGGGCATAGGGGTCATAGCAGCACTGTGATACTCCCCCCTTCTCAAGCTTCCCACTTGCCCGAAACCAGATGGCTGGGTGTCACCGGCCCCTCTCCCCCCTATACCCAGGGCATCCAGGCACATCACAGAGTAGGAGAAGGGGTATGGCACTGGGCCTGCCAGGTATGAGGCCAGCAGAGGTTGGGAAGGGAGTTTATAGGACCAAACCAATGTACAACTGGCAAAGCCCGAGGTCTGGGGTCTTGCAGGGCAGACGGGTGCCCTAGTTGCATGAGCCACTTCTGTCCCTGCAGTGGTGACATCCCTCTCCATGCCCTCTGCTGGCTCCCTCATTATAATGCACATGCTAACGAGGCTGCAAGGGATGAGCCAGTTCGCACAAGCGTGCTTTGCATCAGAGCCTGCACGCTTGTTAGCCTGTGTGGAGAAAGCTGCATGTCCCACAGACACCCGCTGCCACGGCTCAGGGATCCTTCCTCCCTCAGGACCAGGTTTTTTGGTGCTCAGATCTCCCCCCAGCTCTTTGCACAGCCTCCCTGGCATGGAAGGCCTCCCAGTCAGAACTAAGCTGAGCCTGGGGGCTGTGTGTTGGAGTACCTCTGAGCTGCCTGATCGGGCCCCCATCGCCACCACATCACACAGCAGCCCTGCCATTGCCTCAGTTTCCCCGTCCTCAGCAGATCCTGGCGCCTGCGCACTCTGAAACCTGCTGGCGGACAGGGCTGACATGTGAGAGCTTGTGCTGGTGACCGCCAGCCCTGAGAGACTGAAGCCACTGTGGGGTGCAGCTCCAGGGGACAAGAAGCCAGTGAGCACAGGCAGTGGGGTGTCAAACGCTTTCCTAGCCGGGGAGCATGATCATCTCCCCTCCATTGAACAGTCAGCGAGGCACCCCGTGAGTCCTCGTTGCCACCCCCCTGCCCAGCACCCAGCATCTGCAGCTGGGGAAGGGGGCAAACCCTGAGGTTTCCCCTTCTCGTGGCACTTACTGGTGTCACAAACTTGTTCTCGCTGCGGAGCTGCTGTAAAGTCTGCTTTTGGATGGTCTTTTTGACGGAGCACGGCGGGCGGTAGGAGTCGGTGTAAGTGCTGACGGGGGTCTTGTGTTTTTTGGAGAAGGGGAACATGGTTCAGCAGCCCACTGGGATGTGAGCTGGAGTCCCAAAGGGTCCCAGGGATTCCCCTGTGGATCAGCAGCACTGTGTGGGGCTGAGGGCTTGCAGCCCCCTGCCCCCCCAAGGAAAGGGATGTGGGCTGGTGCAACTGCTCTGCCAGCTCAGGGTGGTGCTTACGTGATCAGTGATGTCATAGTGTGGGAGAAGGGGGGTTTGGTGGCTCAGTCCCATAGCTACGCTCTGGTTCTAGCCTAGGGCACAGCAGTGGCTGCCTGCATCTCCTCACGGGCTTGTACCCTCCTGGGTTTGTTCTGGCTCTAAGCTTCCTCCCGTCCTGCAGGCAATTACCTTAACAATGGTAGGGAAGTTTCAGCTGGTCCTAGTCAAGGCAATTTAATTTTGGGAGGTGCAGGAGACATGACAGTGGCTTTTCCAGTCCCTCTCTCCCATGTTTCCTTGGAAATCCTGCAGCAACCTGACTGTGTGTAAACAGCATCGCACCAGTGCAGCCAATGCCCAGGGCACAGCACCAGCCACTGCTGTCCCAGCCTGCTGGGGTAGCCAGGGGAATTACTGTCTGCTCTGCCTCCCCCCTTTTTAATTAAAAAGCTGTGTTTAGGTGATCCTGTGTGGCTTGTTTGCTCTACTGTCCTGAGTGATGGGCTCTGTAGTCAGAGCGAGTGATCCTCATCCATCTCAGCATAGAGAGGCAACTGGGTTGTGCCAGGGAGGGATTTGCATGAACTGGGTTTGCTCTTCTCTGAGCTGGGGAGTTGAGCAGAAATCTCTGCCCCCGCAGAAATCCCACTCTGGCCTGGCTCATTACACAGTGCCAACTCAGAGCCTCGCTCCGCTGCTGGCTCTGACCCCTCTGCTGCCATGTTTTTGGAGCTGACCGGTGAAGACCCCTGTCCAGCTTGGCAGGGTGGATGCTAACTCACCCCCCTGAAAGGTTGCAGAGCCTTGCTCTGTTTGCTGCAGGGGACGGTGGGGCTGGGCAGCCCGGGACACCCGAATGCCTCCAGGCAAACATGATCAGTGCACCGTTAGAGATGAAATGAAGAGAACAAGTTGCCGTTGATTTTCACACCTTACTGGTCTCTGTTGAGCCAGGCTTAGGCTCCCCATCAGCCCCATCACCTCTCGGGAGCCAGTGGGAGACTGGGAGGGAAGGGTGGGCACAGGGGTGCCCACCTCCTGCCCCGGGTCCGTGGCCTTGGAGCACCCCAGGGCACAGACCTGGGGGGCGCAGCTCTGCACAGAGGTGGAGTCCAAGCCTCTCGGTTGTGGGGGGTCTAATCCTGCACTGGACCGGCTGCAGGCATGAGCCACTGGCACCCACTGATTTCAGTATCCCCGTTTGCTGTGGGCTCAGAGGAGATGGTACAGTTCGCTCCAATGAGAAAGGTTGGCAGGCTGGTTTTCATATGTATGCTTTTTAATATCATTAATTCTGTTACACTACACACAACCAGTAACAATGATAAATACTGCAATGGAAATGTTAAAAAAAATATTATACATGTTTCATGTTTTTGAAAAAAACCCCACATTTTAAAATAAATTAATGCATAAAACTGATGGTAGAAAAAAGAAAACCCAAAACAAACCACAACACAACTGATCTGTTTAAGGCAATACTCTACGCAGACGGGAACAGAAGTACAACAGTGTGCTACATGTTCTGAACGGGAAAAAAAGAAAGAAAACCCATACAAGATGCAGATTGATGCTTCAGGAGTGAAAAAACTTCCCAAACCAGATAATAAAACCAATGGCCAAGTTAAGTGCAGCATTAATACACTCTGCATGTCAAATGATTAGTAGGTTCCTAACATGGACTAAGGTCAAGCTACAACAAATTTATCTTCCTAATTAAAAGGTTATTCAGGTCAAACCCTACATTTAACTCTAGTTTGCATTTGGCTGTTTCAGCTATGTTTCACTATATGCAAGGACAGCCGGAAAATCATCTCCTGCTCTTGAGATTAACGCAAAGGTCGGGAGGTCTCTCCTCCTGAAAGGTATTTCCATTAAATACATCCAAAAAGGTGATCCTGAAATGCCTCCTGCCACCCCCTCCCCTGGGGCGCCAGGCACCGCATGGGGAAAGGAGACCTGGGAAGCATTTGCTTGGGTTGAGTTTTTTCCAAGCTAATAACACGAAATGGAAGTGCAGATTTGATCCAGACTCAGAGGAGTGCTGTTTCCCTGTCTGACAGAAATGCCTACTTGGAGCCTGCTGAAAGCTCTTTGCCAGCATGGGAGAAACCCAGCCTGTATCCAGGCTCTGGATACAGCCACGACGTTTGCTATTAAAGTTGGTGCGAAGCTGCATACCTGCCCAGACAGCCAATGAATTCCAACTATTAATGCAGCCCAGAACTTGGCCACTGGAAGGTGGACAATAATCATAATGCCAAAAAAATCCCCCTCTCCCTCAAAAAAGAAAAGAAAAGGGACAGTAGCCACTTTCTGCCTGCTTCCCCCAGTGGATCCCCATCAAGTGCCACCTACGCAAGATCAGCAGTGCCAGATCTCACCAGCATTGACCCAGTAACTTCCCAGTAAGGTGCATGTCTGCAAGGTGCTGCTAGGGGAAAAAGAAGCTTCTTGGGACACAGTCAGAGCCTCCTATACTGCCCTGCTGGAGTGTGTGCGGAGGAAGCTATGGTACACGAGCCACTTGTGATGGCCAACGACTGTCTGGGTTCGGGTAGGAGGGGGGATGCAGAACTGGGCTGAGAGTCACTTTGGTGCAGCTGCCTCCGATGCTCATCATTAGTGCGTAGGGCAGGAGGGGGAAGAAAGGCAATGGCTGCTTTGAGGAGTGGAAGAAGGATGTGTGCAATATAACAAGGCTTGCAATTCTAGGACTAACCACTGGACATGGATACCAAAGATTACCTGTAACAACTAGCTACCCTTCTACTGTCGCTGCTCCATCACCCACTTTCTGGTCTGATTCTTCAATTTGGGAAGCTGTGTCCGTTTGGCACGGTGGCCAACACTGACTCTCCCACCCCAGTCCCCGTTGCACGTGGCGACTCTGCTACAGGCTATACAATGAGGTCTGGAAGTTGCATGTTAGGCACAGACCAGCTCTGCATGCAAGTAGCACCTGCTTTCAGACCCTTCAGAAATCTATTTCATGGTGGTTCATTTCCTTTATTAAACTGAAGGTTCAATAGCCTCTGTGGAAGGAGTAAAAATGGTTAAAAATGTGCAAAAAGGGATTAAAACCCCCCAACTTTCTCCATTTTCTCCCCTGCAAAGACTTCATCCTCTGCAAGAGTCTTCCTCCCTGCAGAACTACAGCCCTACCAGCGCCTCGTACAGCGCCCTGCCCCAGCGCAGCAAGAGCACAGCCGACAGGCATCCCACCCGTGCCACTGCTTGCAGGTCTCCACCCTGCACCAGGAGCACGTGGGCTGGTGGCAGCCCTGGGACCGGGCACTTGGCTCCCAGACCTGCTGCAGCACTGGCACTGGGAGGGTGAGGGCGGCTGGCTCGGCTTGCTGCATCACACCAAGGCTTTACACTCGCCTGGAGAACCTTCAGCCCCACAGCCTTTGGGCGGGTGAAGAGAAATCCCAGCCTGCTCTCTGGCTCACCCACCATCTCATTTGTTGGATTTGTCACTGGTCTGACATTCGCCTTGGGTTTGTCTCAGGACAGAGGCAGCTGCAAGCCAAACACAGCTGCTACTGCAGCTCTTCCATGCAAAAGAAACCTGTGAGCTGGGGATAAGAAGATGAAGGTGATAAAAGCCAGAAGGACTGTTGAGAAGAGAGCTTGTTTAAGTTTCCCAGCTCTCTCCATGCATCCGTATTACATCTCCCAAGAAACTTTGCATCTCCCAAATCATGCAGGCTCAAGGAAGGTGGGTAACAAATGGAGTCACAGCTTTTTTGGGGTGCAGAAGCAAGAGGGCAGCCTGGGTGGAGAGCAGTGCTTCTCAGTAAGCTCATCTGGGGCAGCTGGATAGGCAACTAAGGAAGAAATGCTGCTCTGGGATGGTAAACATCTCGGCAGGTAACAGGACTTATCTTAGCACAGCCTCTCAGTGGCCTTTTCTTTTGCTGGTGCCTACTGTCCTAGAATCCAAAGACACGTCTGAGGCAGTCACACTGTAATGAGGCTTCTTTTGTCCCTTCGACTCCCTGATGCAATCCCACCACCTGTATCACCATTTGTTACTATGGAAATGGCTCCACAGACCAGGCACAACCAGTGAGGAGGGCTTCTTCCAGGAGCAAATCTATCTTTGGCTGGATCAGCTTTTTAGAGAAAGAGGCTCGAAGCCACCACCAGTGACAAGTGGGTCTGGGAAGCAATGGGAAGAGCTGCTCTCCACAGGAAGCAGGGAAAGCTGCAATCTGTCCTGCCAGTGCCTGTGCTGCTCTGCAACATGGCTTGCTGCATGGTTGCATGGGCCACTGTGCTCTGCTCCATGTAATCTCAATTAGTCCCCAACCTTTGCCTCCCCAGTGCTCAGCCAGGCAGCATTTAGCTGCTGCGATCCTGGGATTGACACCACAGTCAAGGAGGGTAAAGGAGGGGGTGTAGCTGTAACGTTTTGGAAGCAATGCAGCAGCTCAGCTGCATAGTACAGGGAGTTAAAATACAGATGCCAGTCCCTGTGAGAAACCTGCATTAATCTTCTGCAGGTAACCTCAGGTCACAACCTCTTCCTCTGTGCTAAATTGCTGGCTCTTCTGCTTCAGGGATTGTGTGGCTCTGTAACGGAGGTGGGTTTGTCTGATGAGATTTGGTTCAAGGTTTGGAACAATCACTCTTACAGGAAAGCCTTGAAAGGAAATGACAAGCATGCAATGTTCTCCTAGAGATGAAAAGCACCTTAAAATTAAGACCTTCCCATGATTTCCCCTTAGGCTCAACGTAGCCCAGGTTGCCCTGTGGCACTGCCCATCTATACAGATGCTGCTTTTGCATATGCAGCCAGTGCTTGCTGAGCCAAGCAGCAGCTAAGTCACAAAGCCTACTTCATTCTAGGTAAGAGTGGCCATACCCATGTGAGCTTGAAGGGAAAATGGAAGAGCCCAGGCAAAACTGCCAATTTTATACCCTCAGATGATTACATGGATGATAAAAGTAAGAGCATAAAACAGCATTGAAATATCCCAAATGAGCCCTTCAGTGCTCTCTTTCCTCCCACCAGCACTCACTATCCCAGTTGCACTCCTACATTCCTTAACTCTACTATTAGCAGGGGATGGTGCTGTTGGGCCACCAAATCTTCCTACATGTTCCCTGTAGCAGCATGCGGATTGAGAAGCCAGTTGTGCGAAAGTCAGCTGCCAAATAACTGGGAAACACATCCTCGCCAAACATCTTCCCCAAAAGCTGTTTAATCTCTCTACTAACCTCCATCCTGCAGCCTTCTGGCACACGCAAGCAACATCAGAAGCTGGTAAGTGGAGGGAAAGCAGAGTAGTACTTTGAAAATGGCCATAAAAATTTTATAGCATGCTTTCTGTATCTTGCTTGCAGAGCTATGCTATCAATAGTGCCCATCACACGCTTGGCAACAGGGCAGTGGCAGCATCTTGGGAAGGCAGGTTTCTCCCCTGTGCTGCAGAAGGGAATGGACATCAAGAGGGGATGTGACTTGCCTGAGGTTAGGGCAAATGTGTACCGCATGCCAACAGTAGTAAGGGACCCCAGATCCCATTTCTGTGCTCTAACAGTGCAGCAGACTCTCCGCAGGAGAATTTGGCTGTAGTGCCAGATTGGGGACACAGTGTTTCTGGTGTGTGCATGTGAAAGCGAGCTTTACTCCCCGTTGGTATCAGCACTGCACTGAGATAGATTAACTCGGACAACTGGGATCTGCGCTAGGCCAAGACAGCACTTGGCAACCTTTCTAGTTACTGCTTGTTTTCCTTTTCCTGTTATTCCATCTGGTGCCCAGCTGGGTCCTTCCTTTCTTCAAAAGCATGTTCATGTTTCTATTGAGTCACAAGGTGCTGTACTTCTCATGCCTCCTGCATGCCATTGTACAGCTTGCAGACCAGCCTGAGGACACTCTGTATGGAGTGGAAAGGATTCTGCTCGGGATTGCAGACCAGTATGTCAGCCAGCACACAACTGAGACAACTGAGCAGGGTGGATGCCTCCTTTTGGGAAAGGAGCTGGAGAGACAAACCAGAAGCAGCTGAGTCCATCCTGTCCATGGGGGAGCATCCTGAATTCCCTTTCAAACTCCACACAGCAGGCTTGGTAGCCAGATTTTGCAGTCACAAGACATCTGCAGCCAAGACAGCAAGAACAGCATAGCAGACCCAATGGCCAAGCATATGTGTTGGGGGTAGACATGCAGCAATGCCAGTTATGATTCAGTCATTCTTCCAAGGGTTTGCTTCAAGATATGTCTGGTAAGACACCAAATGAGCCTTTGGGATGGTTGCCTGGACATCAGTCTCCTTTCAGCCAAAGTTTATTTACAAGCACCAGAAAAGCAGACTAGACCATGTTATCTGAAGACCTTCCTCAACACTAGGAGGATGTTCCTCCTCACACAGACATCTGGAAATGGGGAGTTTTCAGACCAGAGAGACAGAGTTGAGTGCTAAGACCCTGAAGTTTAAAGCCAGCTCACATTAAAGGGCAAAATTAGCATCTGAGAAAAGGAAAGGACTTGCTTAAACTCAGGTAATTTGGTGACTGAAATTACATAAAAGCCTAACAGCCATCCTGGCTTTAGGAGGCATCAAATGCAAATTCCTTTGTGGAGGCAACAGCATCAATATCCTTAAATCTTATTTGCATGGCAATTTAGATGGACAGCAATGGAGCCTTTCATACCCCATGGTGCTCCCCTCCTTGATATTCTGTACAGCTTTGGACCAAAAATGGGGCCTGAGAAGACCATCTGGTTTGGTGCAAAGAATGGAACAAGGAACTATTTGCTTTCTTGCATGCAATCTGCATTTAGGAGAATGCCCAGAAGCTCTGCAGAGTTTAGGGGTTTATACTGCTGCGACAGAGAGTCAGGGTCCATGCTCTTTGTTTTTGCCTTCTCCAGGCCATGGCGGCAGACTGGTCTAAAGAGAGCAGTGCCAGAAAGGCCATGTATGTATCTATACCCCCTCCTGGGAAGTCATCACAGCGTAACCTCTAATGAGGGCACAAGGAAAACCTTCTGGCTGAAGCAAAGGTCTGAACACGAGACCTGATAGGGGCAGCCAGCCCTGTCTGCATTTAATACGTACTGGTGGGCTGTCCACCATATTCCATAATGAGCCAACAAACATGCTGCATGGTCATAACCTGCTTAAGGGGCTGTAGTTCAGAAGGGTTAGTGTTCGATTCTTTATGATCGCCACATGTGCATTGCTAATCCATTCAGCCTTCCTGATAATGACCCTACACAGGTAACTACTTTTCCCCACCCCTTCTACTTTATTCCCCTAATAAAATATATGAACACAAACCATAGAGAGGAGAAGCCAAAAAATTGCCATTTTATGGTCCTGTACTATCATGCCAAACCAGCTATTTCTGCAACCAACTCCTTCTGTGCACAGGGAAAAACACTTGGCTTGTGCTTCAGTCTGTATTTGGAGGAAACACTGGGTGTAACGTTTCAGTTCATCTCCCTCCCTCCCTAAAGGGTTGTGCTAGAAGCAGATGCACATCACAAACGCAAAGGGCTGAGGGCAGTTGCAGGGTTGAGGAATGCCTCAGGGAACATGGCAGGCAAAAAACAGCAACAGGGGCAATAAAAGGACTTGGTTATGGTGCCATGGGGCAGCGGTTATCAGGGAAGGTCTGTCCTTCAGAGGGGAGGAGCTAACCCTGGGAGATACAGTGTCAGCAAGCTTCATTCTATCTTAGACCGAACATGATGGCAGCATGACAGAGACCTGTGGGACCTGCAGTCCTCCATGGCTGACCCATGTAAGCAGGCACACTGAAAAGCTCTGAGCTCCTGAGCAAGGGCTGTGGGAAAGGCTGAGAGTGTGCAGCCTGGCTGGAAGGCACAGAGACTGACCCAGGAGGATAAACGCAATGAAGATATTGCATGGTATCAATTCTGAACTGCAAAGTGCGATTTTAGAAGAGTGAAGATTTAAAGAGAAATGGTCATGTCCTATAGGATTTGATTTGACAATGGTATTTGTTAGGTTTTAACTGCATTCCCCATTAAAGACTCCTTAAGGAATGTTTTTTCCCCTTTTATATTTTCTCTGTACACAGCGTAGTTAAAGCTCTTCCCCCATGTCCAGGCAGCTTGCTAACCTCAACCTGAGCTAGCACTGGAGAGGAAAGCGGGCACATGAAGGAAGAACTGGAGACCTGATGCTTTATGCTTCTTTAGAAACATTTTGGAAATATTTCCCCACAGTATTACCAGGTGGTGAGAAAGGGAGAGGAATTTACTTGAGGAACACTCATCATAGAAGAGCTGGCAACTTAACCAGCACTTCTGCACGAGGACACAGGGATGCTCAGTAAACAGTAAACAGCACCACTCAGTCCTCCTTCTGTGGCCTGGAGCCAGTGTGGCTGCATGCTGTTTTGGGGGTGGGGGTCAAACGTAACTTAAATAGTTGCCCATACGAGATAGTGAATAATAAAGTGCAGGAATCTTGTGTGCCTGCTCTTTTAATCATGCTGTGGATGGTATCCTGCTTTGCACTGCACAGAGTGAAATGCCAGAATACTAAATAAACCTCCTAATCATGAAGAGGACTTCTTAAAGACTCAGCTCACTTCACGCAGATTTCAGACGGTGGATCTATCTGTCGGGGTGGAGCTCAGTCTCTGCCTTGTGACTCAGGAATTCTGATTCTGATGGGAAGCTCAGAATTGCCCTTGCTTTTTCTCTTCCCCAGGGTATTAAGCAAGTGATGACCCAAGGCAGGTGGTCCTTCCTCCTGGCAGAGCAGCAAAACACACAGTCATGCCTGTGGCAAAAGATTTCAACACCAAGAAAAATGCCAGCCCATCCCTCGCCTGAGCTCCACATATGATGAAGCCAGCAGTCCAAGATTGGCCAGGGAGAGGACACATTTCCTAATTCCAGAAATGGTTTTGCATTCAAAACAATCTGCTGGTGAACTGGAAATCCAGTCCAGCAACCAAATGCAATGCCAGGTATCCTGATTATTCCAGTACCAAATAAACACAATTTCTCCTGACACAGCACAGCTCTAACACAGACCAAGCCTGGTCCACAGTGGGCCAAGATGGGATAAACAGTAGTTTCCTCTCGTGTTTTTTTTCAGCTGGAGCTGTTCATAATCCTGCTGTTGCTGAAAACTCCCCTAAAGTCTGACACCACCACACAGATGTCTTCAGCGTTAGTAAGTCTCTCCCACAGGCACCAAGAGACACAGTGTCAAGAGAGTATCAACAGTTGAGCACTGTAAAAATGTGTTTTCTTCAAGTAGCTTTTCCGGCACTGACCTTCAGACTGTACAGTTCTAGTCCTGTCTTGTGCAGGACTCATTTTTTCTTAGTTGAACAAAGTTTAAGATTTTTGGAAGCAGATGGGTCTCACAGGAATAAAGTATAGGCTGAAGTCAGTATACGTGACTAGACTGAGCTGAGGAGTATGGTATGCTTGGGCAAGGACTGAATCCCTGAAGAGCACAGATGGACTGTAAATTGAATCTGATGTGTTTGGTGGTAATTTAATGTGGAGCTAAGGGTAGATTGCATTGGATATGTGACACGACAGCTCTAGCTAGTACTGACTCACAGTGAAATGCCACCTATTTATCCTCTTCACAAGTTAATGAATTGTGTCATGCTAGTCCTGGCTACCCTTGCCATAAGAAAGCATTCCTTGCTTTGTTCCCATTCCTGTGCCCCAGTTACAGTATCATTTTGGTTATGCAAATGAAACAGGTTTAGTGAATGAATTAAGACTGACATCCTCTCACTGGTAAAATCCCCTGGCACCTCAGAGTCACCCCTGATCTCACAGATGGATTGGTTTCGGTGGGCAGGATTACCTGCAGCCCCATCTGATACTTTCTATTCTGGAACAGGCACCTTACAAAACATCCCCCAGTGCCTATGCAAACCAAGGAGGTAAATCTGAACCCCCCTGTGTTTGCTCTCCAGAACAGTCAGTTCTGCCAGGCGCTGCCTGGCATTTTGAGCAAGTTCTCTTTTGTTTAACCATAGTTTAAAATAACTTATCAACCAATCATAAAATGAATTTTTTGGTTTCTCCGGGCTCCATGAACACAAAGAGGTGCACGTCCTACCATAGGAGGAAGCAATGGCTGTTAAGTTTTACAGTTATAGTGGAAAGCACTGATCACAGCCTGCCGGCCTCACTACTGGATGTGACAGGCGGTGGAGGAGGTGGCTTGGCAACACATGCAGGTAGGGTTGACCGATTTAGGGGGGATTAGGTCGAGGTCCTCGTCATCTGGGATCTCATCTAACCGGTACCCATCCTTTAGCAGCTGGATGTTCAAGTCTTGGTTGATCTGCTACAGACAAAGAGACAAACAGTCAAACACTTGAGACTTCTTACTTCTGATGGTCAGAAGATTAAGGAGGTCCCTTATTCTGGAATATATTTCCCCATCATTAGCAGCTGCCTCAACAATGAAAGAGTCTTAGTTTTTGACCAAAGGTGAGGGCTGCCATCTGTTCTAGCTTCTTCCAGAATAGGAGTATCTAGAGTAAGATATTCCACAGTAGCAAGTCAATACACTACTTTATCCTGCAATACTCTTTCCATGAAGACAAACTCTCATTTAAAGTAATGTAATAATAATGCTAATAAACCAACTGGAAGCTGGTCAGACCCTCTTCTCAGTCTGGGGCATACTACAGCAGTTGAAAAGTGGTAAAAAGCCTCCTGGCTCTTTGTAATCTCAGATTCAAGTGCTGTCTAACCACATCAGGGTAAACAACACTTCATCAGGGCCCGGACATGGCCCAGATCATTTGATCTGGTCCCTGCTCTTGGCCGTTTCTCTGTGCTTCAGATGGATTTTATGAAGGGGAAGAGTTCCCAGAATCTTGTGTGCAGAATGGCTGCTCAGCACCCTGGGTGTAAAACCAGACCCTGCAGAAGCCATAGTCAGAGGCTCAGCAACTAATTCAGGAGAGAGCTTGGCAATATATTCAGAAACAATGCAGAGGGATTAACAAGCCTGAGGTTCCTGCCTTTTCTCTTCAAAAGGGCAAGCATTCATATCTGCAAGTCCTTCCTGAAATTTCTGTCTGCTCCAAGTAAACACACACTGGGTGACCCCAACCACCCCAAGAACTGGAAAGCACAGCACACCCTCAGATCCTTTATTTGTGTCCTTGGCAACCAGATGGTTGCTGAGCTGGTGTGACAGACAAGTCGATGCTTTTGCACCACGTGGGCCAACACTGCAGGACTAAGCAGAACTGGGAAAAGCTCGAGTGGAGCCAAAGGCAGCTGTGAAAACAGCCAATGGGCAGATCTCTGTGCCATGGCAGTGTGGGGATGGAGCCAACTGGATCACCAGGGAAGAAACAAACATGACACAGTTTCTGCCATGGCCCCTTCCAGACTCACAGAGTCTACACCACTGGCAAATTCGTTGTGTAGCCATTTCTGGCAGTACAAGGCCACTCTAAGCCATTTCCAGCTGCTCTGCTATAAGCATTTATGGCCAGGACGGCAGAAGAGAGTATAACTCACCTCAGCTGATGAGTATCCCGAGGAGGAATATCTGGACATGTCAAAGTCATCATCACTGCAGGGAAGGACAAGACAGAGCAAAGAAGGAAACGATTAGAGATCTGTATTCCCTGGTTAGCCCTATCTTTCTTGTGCCATGAAGCTGTCCTTGAGGCACAGAGAAGTTACATCAAGGGGGCCTGGAGAGCAACTTTAATTTGTGGCTGTCAGATCTTTCCATCACAGCGCTCTTTACTCACGTCTCTTCCTACTTGTTTGCACGCACAGACCAGTTATGGCATATGCCAAGGGGCACAGCAAGGAAGAGTTTGAGCAGCCTGCAAGAGTGGTTTCACCAGGAGTTAGCTTCAGTGCTGCAGTCTGGCATGAAAACTCACTTGCACCGTAATGTATATCGCCTTATTAACACTTTGCATACCTGTCCGTATCCAGGGCTACCAGTGGCTTTTCATCCGGACTCTGATCTAATGACGAATAGCCCTTATTGGGAACGACGAGCCTGAAATAATTAAATGGTGTCTGTTAACCACACAATAAAGCTCAGTGCCACACATAGCCTGAGGCAAAGTTATATGATAGGCTTTCCCCACTTCACTTCCTTTCAAGCCCTCTCTTATTGGTGAAGATGTTTAAATGGGTGCAATTCAGAGGAAGCAAGCTGTGTCTCTGGGTATCTTAGAGCAGCTTCACAGAGATGAATGCTGGACATGCCTTTGGAACATGTTCCTCCCTAGAAGAAAAAAACATTGGGACACTCCATGCTTCATTCTGGTGAACCTGTTCAGCTAGCACTGCTTGTTGTATCAGATAGCTCATTTTTGTGTTGCTTTTCTTTCCTATCAATGAGTAGATGACACTAGCAATAAGTAAATAGGAGAAGGAGGCTAGGGCAAAGCAGAGGCTCAGTGCTCCTACTACTGGAAATCAGGGATCTGGTCTTTCTGCTTGAGTCTCTACCCCAGTCCCCCCCCCAAACACAACACTTCTGAGGTCTCAGTCCTAAATTTAGTAATATGAGAAATATAAGTTGGTGGGTGCAGCATACGAGCTCAGTCAGACTAGCACTTTTTAAATCCCATTATTTTTTAATGACTTTCACTTCATCAGAAGTGTTACAAAGGCTGATGATAACTTTGTACCTTTAATTGCCTGAGAGAGTTTGTGAAATGGAATGCAGACTTCAGAGCTTCTAGGATAAGGAAAATGCATTAATACAATGGTATCTAGTTCACAGCAGTTCTTTCATCCACAAAAGTGCACAAAGACTTTGGTTCACATTTAAAATAAGATCAACCAAATGAAACAAATGGAATAAGATTCTACGTTCAGCAGCTGGGAACCGCAAGAGTGATAAAAATCATCTCACTCAGTGGGTCAACTCAGGTTTTCTCTCAAATGAAGAACTGGTCTTTAACAACACACAGTGATGCATAATGATGCTTCACTAAGTTTGGGAAATATTATAAGATTATAATCCATCTTATCCGTGCTCCAACTGCTCTCTAACTACCTGAAATGTTTTTCTGCTTCTGTTCAGAAAATTTCAGGAAGCCATTACAATTTTAGCAATACTAATGCCTGCCATGCACTAAGGATGGGCAGGCTTAGGGAGAGTAAGATATATCAGATGTTATCACAAAGCACATACATAAATTCATGACTAGTTGTATTTTCTTACTGTGTTCACTGAAACACAAGATTAAAGAAATTAATTTGAAAACTGATGCAGAATTTCCAACCTGCTGCATCAGGGGATTAGAGAAAATGGGATCCACTTGCAAAATTCAATACCCCTTCTCATAGCACTGGGATGGTCCTTCTGCTCCCGAAGCATGTAGGAAGGAAGTCAAGAAGCAAAGATGTCTGGAACTGAAGCTGTGATCTGGCAGCAGCAGCTTGCCCATACAGAACTACTGACTTCCATTCTCTCTCTCTCCAGTATTCAAGTCACTGCTCCACATATACTCACTGACTTATATACACTATCAGGGGATCTAGGAGAAGAATGCTTTGTGGTACTATTTACTTGATTAAAAAATAAATCGCTACCTCTTTTTCTTGAGAAATGTCTTTTTTCTTAATAACACAAAACTTCAATTTTTCTGCCCCTGATCTAAGTCTTTCCTTCACACCCTGATTGTCCTTATTTTTGCTTCCCGCTGTCCTTGGAACAAAGCTGGGTAGCAGTTGTAGCTGCTTTCATTCATAGCTGTACCAGTATGAGCTTCTTGTCTTAGTGTTTTTGCTCACTTAACATGAAATATGTAACAACACACATCTGGGTTTAGGTTATTCTCAGAGTGGACTGCAATATCTGTCTGTGCCCAAGTGGTGTGGATGCCATTGTGGGCTCTGCCTGGGCTCACAGCAAGTGTGTCAGCATCACTCCAACCTTGTTCACATTTTATTTGCTCTTAGGGAGACCAAGCATGTTGTGGATCCAGATCCTTCCACCTATAAGGCTGGCTGTGCCCCTGCCCCAGGAGAAGACTGAATGATGAAGGCAACCTGGATGTCATAAATTCATTCAGATAATACAGAATAACAGAAGCCTTGGGGAAGGAGAAGGATGTGGAGTAGAGACTTGGAGAGGCAATGTGGTTTGCCTGAATGAAGGAAAACGTATTTGATGAGAACAGCAGAACAGCTAAAAAGGGTGAAATGGCTTTAGTTGATTTTCCTCCTGCAGAGACCAGAGGAAGCCAACAGTTCAGACTTAAACCATAACCTGGACATTTTGTAGTGTATCCCACTGGAGTATCTCCCATTATGCTTCAACCATTGTACTATGAAAAGAAGCTCCATGAAGAAGTTTGTGGCATTTCTGCCTTCCTGGGGTTGCCCTGTCTGTGGCAAGAAGACTGAACCATTCTGAGGTATCACTATGGCTGTGCTCGTGGTGCAGCTTGATTCCCAGAAAGCCAAGGGAGCTGGGGGATGAAGGGACCTGGGCTGGTGAGATCCCGTGCCAGACACCTCCCAGCCATATGGGAACAATGGAGCTTAGCTACATCTGCTACTAAAGCAATGGCTGCAAATCTCTGTTTTGCAGATCTCCAGGGATGCTTCTAAAAGCTGTGTGAAAAGTAACTAAGAAGAGCAAGTCTACTGCCAGCAGGCTATGCCTGGCACTGAAGGGGTCCACACGTCCTCTGAACAGTGCTCAGATGTTCACAAATGTAGTAAAACTGAGCTAGCTGCTTGAAAGCTTTTGTTAATAGATGTCACTGATCTGCTCTTCCCCACTCAAATCACTCTCTCTTCCAGCAGCAGCTTGGAAACAACAACCTCTCCAAGCAGAAGCCACTAATTTTACAGGTAGGGACCTGTACCATCTTCTCTCCCTTACCATCTTCCGCTGCTCATTTCAATGTTTCTAAATCTCTCAAGGAGCAAATCTGCTACCATTCCTCTCAGGAAGCTAGCATGCAGCCTATTGCCAAAAGAATCCAAGTATTTCCAGCTTGTATTTAGAAGGCAAGGAGGAACAGTGGGTGTGGAAAACCCAGCTGAGAGCATTTGCTAAATTTCTTGCTGCCACAAAGGGCCTGGCTCCTTTATATGGTCTCAACAACCAAACACAGAGCATGGGGCAATGCAACGTATTCCACCAACATTGCAGGGGCTTACAAATAAAACTTGACAAAGTGCTGGCATGATTCATGGCTACTATTTTGGGTTTTTTGGAATTACTGTGAACAAGAAACCTCATCTGTTGTATGTATTGCCTACAGAGAAGCTCTGACCTGCAGTTCCTGTTCCACTTAAAATATGGTAATCCAGGCAACTTTCCCATTAATCAGTAAACACACAGCATTCACGTGAATTATTCTAAGTGAGGTCCTCCACTAAAATCTGCCACCTTTCTAGTAGCATGCAAAGTGTGCAATTCCGTGGGCCCAGGGGGGTTCTTGCCTCCTGAATGAAGGTAAGTAATACATTAGTGCACTGAAGCTCTACATGAGAAAAATAGAAATACTCCAAAAGAAAGTATTCGGATAGGAACATCTTTGTTTACAGTGGTTTGTAGCACTGTCTGATACTGTCATATGGAGATGTGCCAAAGCAGCCCCAGCAAAGTATGACCATGCTGTTCAAAGTGTGGAGGAGGTGTATAGCAAAGCACAAAGATGGATTATTTACAAGCTTTCATTAAGTCAGTCAGTACGGGGAAGGGGTCATCATCAAAAAGGAGCATGGGAACTACTGCAATAAAAGCAGGCAAGGCAGAACTAAGCTCTAAACCAGTTTGCGTTACATGAAGCGGCATCATACCTCTCCCACTGACAGGATTATGCATTACATGAGGCTAGCCAGAACATGCAAGGGAGCCGTATCAAACCCTGGATTTCGACCAGGCTGGGCTGGCTCTGCCTTCTGCAGGCTGCACTGTCACTGGTCCTGGGCTCAGCTGTCCCTACAGCAACCCGGGGGATGGGATGCAACACAGCACAGAGCATTTGGGTCTGCCAACTCCAGGAAGGGCCATCACTGCTCTCAAAGACTGTTTGGCAGTAGGCAAATGGCAATGAACATTGTCTTTACCCATCCTTAGGCCATTAGGGATTGCAGCTTAGAGCACAGCTGAGTGCTTTTCCAGTCCTTTACCTTGTTCGTGCCATCACATTATTCTTCTTCGGCTGCTGATTAACAGGGCTTCCCATGTTGCCATTCTTCAGGGAGCCCTTCCGAGCCAGCTCCCTCTGCTTCTCTGCATATGGGATACAAAGGGGAAAAGCAAAATTAGGCCAACGGCCTGGCTGGCCACCATACAGCTGCAGAAACCCAGATTTGATAGCAGCAAAAGGCATAGCAGAATTAATAGCAAAGGACATGATCTCTCCACCCCCAAGAAGGTACACTGCAAAGGCCGCACAAGCTGTATCCCACTGCGTCCAAGGTCACCAGGGGCTAAAACTAACACACGTGGACTCATAGCAGGTGCTGACAATGACACACTAAGATGGTCATGGAGCTTCTGGGTGAGATCCAGCTGAGGCAGAGAAAGGGCAGAGACCTTGTCTCTGTCTGCACCCAGATGCTGCATGGACCCTAAGACTGTGCTTTGTGCTGGGGAAGGGAATTTATCCTTCTAACTTTCCTCCTCCTATTGAGGCTGCTGCTGAGGGGCCCAGTAGGGACAGAAAAATGTCTCCATCAAAGCGCCATAATTTAGTGTTAGCTCAGCCTAGCTTGACACCAGGCCTGAGCTACTACTGTTTCCCTAGACAGCAACTCAGCAGACTAACACACCCTACAGCAGAAAGTGTTGATGCCTCCGCTTCTCCTCCTGGCAATCTGTGATGTCCCCTGTGTGTCTTTCTCTTTTATCTCACACTGCTTCTTGGGGGCTTGCTTTCTTTATTAAAAAAAAAAAAAAAAAAAAAAAAAGAGAAATATTTTGTAGCTGTATTTTTAAACAGCATCCTGTTTGCTTAGATTTTCAGAGCGTGTTCTACTCGCTTCATCAAGCTTTCTTTACGTATTCAGTGCAAGAGGGGATTTAAGTTAGTTTCTCCTTTAGAAGAGACTATTTCTCTTAATAACTTCTCACCACAGGATCACAGCTAGAATTTGAGTCCTATAGCTAAGCCTTCTGTAGGTATGCAATATCTGTGCTGTATTAATATTGTTCTGCCTCCAGCAGGGATAGGACCCGATGGATGATGGGTTTTCATATAAACTGATATTCAATTTTCTGATTCAAAGTACTTCATTGTTTCTTGTGGGAAATCAGTTGGGTTGAGTTAGCAATTAGATGCCAAAGTTGAGCTAACTGCCCCAGTCTTATACTGCAACACCAGGCAAGGCTTGTCACAAGTGAGGCCAGTAAGGCAGGAAGGGGACAAGGTAAAAACATTCTCCAGTGTGTCAGAAAATGTTAGGAACTACTTTTGTGGCATGCCTGAATAATAGAGGTTTACCAGACTGCTTGCTGGGCAACCTGAATAATGAATTAATTTTGCTTCTGCTTCCCCTGTGGTGTGTGAAATGTGCTGATACATTTTTTATCTTGCAGATTTTATTCCCCTTGAAGAGAAGAGCACCTTTTTCCACTTGTCATAGAAAAGCAGCATGCCCACCAGATTGTGCAATGCAAGGTGGGCCAAATCTGTCCCTTCCACATAGGTAACAACAGGGGGGACATGTGTCCAAAGCTGCCTTTTTTGAGGGATAAATAAGCAGCAGAGATGCCTAGAGATCATGATGATGAGTATGGCTGAGAGACCTGCCGAGAAGAGTACATACTCCCACAAACCATGCCCAGCCCTGCTCCTGCTGACAGCAGAGGTGAATAAATGTTCATTGAACTCAGCAGGAAAATGATTGGATTAATAACTCTCTCTGGCATGAACAACAAAGAGACTGATACAGGGTCGAAGTCAAAACCTTAAATCAGAGTAATTTCTCAGGACTGGAACTTGCAAATGTATTGGTTATCTCTGTCTTCAGAATAAAAGACTGGTATTTTGCCTACCATGTGAATTTTGCTATTCAGACACAAAGGGATAAAGCAGCGTTTTATGGAGGCAAATGTTTACAACCCTAAACATAACCCAACGTCCACCCATCTACACCAGAAGCTCCAGCACTGACCACAAACACGCAGTGCTGTGACAAGGTGCCAACGCTTTGAGAGGCTGTATAATTCACAAAAGGCACCTGTCTCAGAAATGAGGTTACAGCTTCCGTTTTCTGTAAAGGCAGTTAAGGCCTGCCTGAGCCTTTTAAATGGATTGGCACTCTCTGCTTTCTATTGATTGCTCGGTACAAGCACCAATGCTTTTCTACAACTCAGATTACTCATTTGGCTGATGAATCTGGACTTTCGCTAAGTGTTTTTTTAATACAGTAGGTCTCTCCATGACTATTTCTATGCTATTACTGAGTCCTATTGCAACATGTGGGTCTGAATGACGTGAGATTTCCTATTTAACCCCTTCTTTCACTTATTTAGTGGCTTGAAGTGAACAATCTCAATGCAATGTAAATGTGGTAGGAACATCCATGCCTGCGTCCCCAGCCAAATTTCTTAAGCATGACTCAACAGTTCATTTCTCTCTGGGATGCTATGAATCCCGAGTCCCTGGTGGTCAAAATGCGATGGCTTCCAGGGGGAATGGGAGGCCTGCTCAGCCCTGGTGTGTTAGGGCAAACTCCTGGAAGCTGATGGAGATGTGCGTGAGTCACATCAGGCTTTGAGACAAGGAAACCTAGTATTTGACCTTTACAAGTATTATGAACTTCTCCACTTCCACCATCACCCAGGGGTGCTTTTTGGTGCCAATCTCTTGCAGTAATTCCAGGCTATAAATTCTGGCCTTGCACACCAACCATCATGTCCATTGGAATGGGGGAAGGAGGGTTGCAGTGCCCACTTTCTGTGTGGTGCTTCTTCCTGGTGTAGCAGGTGGAGTGTATGAACCCCACTTCTAGGCAGTGAGGTCTTTTCCTGGCTCACCTGGTTTTCACCCCCAGATGTTAGTTCAAAGGCTAGTTCCCAAACTCTAAGTACCTGAGGTCTTTTTAGATATGTGACTGATTTAAGCACTTCTGAAGATGTTACTTTCAGAGTCCAACATTTTAACAAAACCCTGTAACTTCACAAATTAAAGTAGTTCTCACAGAATCTGCAATCAGACACATAAGCAGCACAGTACAAATGAGGTGAGAGAAGGAACTACAACCTAGCCTTGATAAGTAAATGGCATTTTTCTTTAAAGTCTTCCCCATATTGGCTGATGCTACACCCACATAAGCATGAATCCTAAGATCACAACTCATCACTGACCCAACTGTGTTAAACTTTGTGTGAAACCTGCCAACTATTACCTTGGGCAATTCTCAGGGAATGAAAAGCTAAGATGATCTTTCCTTCTGAGTCATCCCAGATCCTTTGATATGGTAGTCAAGTACTCCCCACTGGACCTAGATGAAACCTTTGCTCCCATATGTCTTCCCCAGTCTCAAGGCTGCTGCTTAGCTTGAGTCACTGAGGGCACGGCCTCACCAGAGGGGTGGGCATAGCTTGTCCTTAGCCCTTGGCTGTTCCTCGTGCTGGCGATGAAAAGGGTTTCCATGCCTGTAACTGCCTGTGCTGCCTGCAGTATTCTGGTATGTGCAGTGAACTTCCAGGAAGGCAATGCAGCCTGATGGAAAATTGATGCTGACCCTACAAAACTGCCTAATTCTGGGCAACTCTTGGGCACTGGAATGAGGAGGGGTTAACAGGCACTCTGGCAAAATACCGAGAAAACAACATACAAGAATGGACAAAAACCAGAAGACTGATTTCCAGCCACTGGTTACTTTGTATCTGGTGAGTTTGCTGTTGGATGATCAATGAAAAGCAGTAGATAATAGAGCAGAGATATGAGGTGAAGGACCAAGACACCGAGACAGGGAAGCCAGAATGAAACAAGGCTGTTTTCCTGCTACCTCAGAGAAATCACTGATTACTGGCAGTAAAAGAGCATTATAACAGCAGAGCTCTAATGATACTATTCACATGGCATTTGCAAGTATCTGAAATAAGTTGTTTAGCTTTCATTTCACTTGGCTGTTCTACCTTTTCCTATTGTACCTAGTGAAATACTCACATTTGTGGTTTGACATCTCCCTTCCCAGGACAACAGTTACGGGTGACTGAGCACACTGTGAGTACAGGTATGATGGCCTGCAGAGCCAACAGGCAATCATCAGCAATATCAGCAGGGTTGGTACAGTTGCGGGGAGGGACAGCTTTAACCAAATCCAGGTTCCTGATGACTTTTCACTAATTTTTCAGACAGACACTTCCTTGAAGAATGAGGACAGAGCAGAGGAGGTCGGTAGGGTATGAAGCAGCCTGCACACGCCTTTGACATTAAGAAGTATGCTCAATAAGGAGTCTGAAGATCCTGTCTGATCATTAGCAGGGTTGCCCTGTTGGGTAATGTATTGGGTTTGTGTGACAAGGTTTTGGTAGCGGAAGGGCTACAGGGGTGGTTTCTGTGAGAAGCTGCCAGAAGCTTCCCCCGTGTCCGACAGAGCCAATGCAGCCAGCTCCAGGATGGACACACCGCTGGCCAAGGCTGAGCCCATCAGTGACGGTGGCAGCACCTCTGGGATAATGTATTTAAGAAAGGGGAAAAAACCTGTGCAAGGGCAACTACAGCCAGGGAGCAGGGTGAGAATATGTGAGAGAAAATATGTGAGAGAAACAACTCTGCAAACACCAAGGTCAGTGAAGGAGGAGGGGCAGGAGGTGCTCCAGGTGCTGGAGCAGAGATTCCCCTGCAGCCCATGATGAAGCCCGTGGTGAGGCAGGCCGTGCCCTGCAGCCCACGGAGGCCCATGGTGGAGCAGATCTCCACCTGCAGCCCATGGAGGACCCCATGCTGGAGCAGGGGGATGCCCAAAGGAAGCTGTGACCCCCTGGGAAGCCCACGCTGGAACAGGCTCCTGGCAGGACCGGTGGCCCCACAGAGAGAGAAGCTCATGCTGGAGTGGGTTTGCTGGCAGGAGCTGTGACCCCATGGGGGGCCCATGCTGGAGCAGTGTGCTCCTGAAGGGCTGCACCATGTGGGAGGGACCCAGGCTGGAGCTGGGGAAGAGTGTGAAGAGTCCTTCCCCTGAGGAGGAAGGAGTGGCAGAGACAACATGTGATGAACTGACTACAACTCCCATTTCTCATCCTTCTGTGATGCCTGAGGGGAGGAGGTCGAGAAATCAGGAGCAAAGCTGAGCCTGGTGAGAAGGGAGGGGTGAGGGGAAGGTGTTTTAAGATTTAGTTTTATTTCTCATTATGCTACTCTGATTTGATTGGTAATAAATTAAACTGATTTCCCCAAGTTGAGTCTGTTTTGACAGTAACTGGTGAACGATTTCTCCCCGTCCTTATCTTGATCCATGAGCTTTTGTTGTATTTTCTCTCCCCTGTCCAGATGAGGAGAGGCAGTGCTAGAGAGGCTCTGGGCACCTGGCATCCAGTCAGGGTCAACCCATCACAGGTCATCTACCTGGCTCCATGCTTGAGTGGAGCAAAGTAGCATTAGCTTCTGTTTCAGTGAAGAGCTCAGAGAACAGACAGTAGTGCTGCCAGCCTGACATACTGGGGAATTTGTCTGCACCAGTCCCACTTACACTAATCCTGGACATTGTGTCAGAAGAGGAACACATGCAGTGGCGTGTGTGTGTACTCACGTGTGTGGGTGTGTACACTCATGTGTATGTGAGGACAGGGTCTAGGATCCTTCGGACACCACTGTACTGCTCTGAACAGCATGCAGGACAGCCTTTTGTCTGGACCTGCCAACCACATCACATCTCTCCCCTCCTTTCTTGTCTACCTTGTCACTTCATCTGTAAGACACTTTGACCCCCTATGGTGTTAAAATAATTTAAAGAAAGAAGATGAACCTGCTCAATAAACAAGCTGCTATGTTTGTGCTAGCCTCACAACAGCCCGTTCTGCTCGCTGACCCCATGTGAGCCATTCAGTATCTGCTCCAAGTGCTTCCTTAAGGTAAGTTCTACTGGTGACAACAGCCAAAAAAGCTCATGGAGCTTTCAGTAAGGCAGGAATAACACCTAACTATAAAGGAGCAAAGGAAATTCATGCTGCAGACACAGTTAGGATCATAACTGGCTCAGCCTTGCATCCTCTCTGGCAACGGTGTCATAGCTGCATGCGAAGGTCCTCAATAAGATGGTGCCCCAGCATGCTAAGCACGCAGCAAATTGTCCCTGCCTTGGTGTGCTTTCACCTGCCTGATTTAGGATGTGTCAGAGGACGGGCAAATAATTGCATGCTGACAAATGAAGTACACTCCCACAGAGAACCTCCGTTACTTGAAGTCGTGTCTAAGTCAAGAGCAGCTGAGTTCTCCCCTTACCACTGGGAACAGCTACAGCGCTAAGGAATTACTTCAAGCACTGCTGTATTACTTAGTGCAATTTAAAATGGTTACCTGCTCAGCTGTCTGGATGTGCCTAGCTGCTTTATGACGAGAGAAAATGGTAATGGAGTATGTGAAGCAGAATCGACTTAATATGAATGTGTCTACATTAAAAATCAGATTTGAATAAATCCTTACAATTACTCCTCTGGTTTCAGCGTTTAAACAAAATCATAACCAGCAGCCTGATCGGCAGAAACGCCATTCAGTGTCAGACGAGGCTGATATGCTTCCTTTGCACTGTCGGCTGGAAGAACGCAGATGCTGACTGCTCCTGCCTCTTTGCTGAGAGCTGCTGGCTGAGCCTCACTAACTCAATTGCTTGTGAACCTGCCTGGCCAGGAGGAGATGGAGCTTCCTGCAAAGGGGGCAGTGCAGTGTGAGTCCACAGGATTTGCTGCAGTGGGAAGACGAAGAGAAACAAATCCGGTGTGACAGAGCTGTATTTTTCCATCTTCAAGGTCTATGAGGTGAGATTTTGGGATGTGTTTGCCTCTCTGTCCCCCATGGTCAGACGAACCATTTCAGATGCTGAGGACTGCAACAATTCCCTGATGAATCCCTGATTCTACCTTCTCAAGCAAGCTGAGAATTTAAATTACACAGTAAATAAAATTAAATTGTCTGTTCTGATCCCGCTGAATGATGAACAGAGTTGTGACCAAACAGAGGCAGAAAGAATGAAGTGCTGACTACAACTTCCACTTCAAGCCCAAGTTCTGTTTTCAGGTCACTTGCATCATTTAGCTTGGGGACATTAGCATGCATCTAGTTAACACTGAAACCTTCACTACCTTTCACCTCTGACAGGGAGTATTTGTCAGCAAGGGCTGTGTCACTTGGAGAGATTTCAGGGTATGTGCATCAACAGGGGCTTTGCTGGCAGGATGTACAGAAAGGGAGGTATAAGAAAACCATCTGCTGAGGTCATGCTGATCCCAGTGAGGGCTGTGCTCCTTGGGAAGATTTGGAGAATGTAAGCATGACCACATGGGTGGCATTAGCACTGCTGATGGCCATGCTTCCCTGCTTCACAAAGAAAGGCAAAAGAAAGGCAATTTTTACTAAGCAGGGGTAGCAGAAACAAAAAGGATGTGTCTGCAGCCAGCCCCCTGCTCTGAATACAGGGAGTATGGTTTCAAGATGATATGCACTGGGTGTCAGTGCTGATTATTCAGGACACACCATGTGAATAGCCTCGCTTCAGAAAAGACTGTTCATCTAAGCAAGGGTCAAATAGCTACGTCATCCAACTACCAACCTGGGCAAGACACAGTATTTTTAGCCAAAGTATGTTATTTTTGCTAACCCAGACAAACTTGGGGTGTTTAATGAACTATGTCTAATTATGAGCACTGACTAGCAAGATCAGAATAAATCTGTCTTCCAAGGTCCCTCTTGGACCAGGTTTTAAACATCCAGGTAGTTGCATTTCCTTATGTTTTGTTGAATTGACTGTTGTTCTGTCCCTTTGGCATGGCTTAGAGTTGGCACAAACACGAATGGGCTTTGAGTGGGTTTAAGCTCCCTTCAGCTCCCAAGAAGGCCCAACCAGGCAAAGAACTGGTAAGTGACCTAGGGAGTACAAAGACAATGTTTGCATCTCTTATTCAAGGATGCAGCTCTTAATTTCTCCTATACAAACTACTGCAACAAGCAGTCAGTGCAGTGCATGCACAGCAACACAGGGCTTATTCTGGGGTAATGCTCACCTCGCGCGCTGTCTGCACAGATTAGAGAGGTTTCTGATGGCCTGGCTGATGTTTCTTTTTGCATTTCCTTTAAGAAAACATACACTGAACTGAAGCATCATGCTGTTCCTTAGCACAGAGGAGGACAAGTATATGAGTGCTCTGGTCCCATCCAAAGCAACCATCTACATATACCACAAGCATCTCCAAAAGTGGCTTTATATTCCAGCAGCGTGTCCCTGTCCCCTAGCCACACTATCTCAGCCCCAAAGCTCATTTATGTGACCCTCACATAATTATAGGAAGGAACAGCTTCTCTGTTTATATCCACTATTGGGTGTTGATGCATAGGAGAGCAGGGCATCCAGTGCAGTGTGGCACCTACCAAAGAAAACCTTACGGCTGTCCATTCTAGGGAAAAAAATTACTATTTTGAATATAGAGCATTTTATATCTTCATGGCATGACGTAATTGCAAATCATCTTTGTAAAACAGTAAGTGGTATTTTACTGCCAGGAGAAACTATTAAACTGGTTTACCTTAAAGCCATGTAGATTATCTGTGGCAGCAGGGGAGCAAAAAAACGGGATTTCTGGCTTCCAGTCCTCTGCCTGAGCTGTCTCTGCAGCCATTTTATTTAGACAGGTTGTGACTATTAGCAGCAGGCAGCAATTCATCTCTCTTTATCTTTGAACATCTTTGTCCTGGGTTTTGTACTGATTTCAAAGGCATCTATTGTCACAGCTCCCAGCTCACAAGGGCATTTTGTTGTGATTCAGCCTGTGCTTTTTCACTTAATTTTTAAGGATTATGGTTTTTATTACTAATGGCTGCAAAATACTGCATATAAAGATTCCATTTATCACTGTCAAAACTGGAATACATGACTAGCATTACTTTTATTTAAATGTATTTTTTTTTGTTTTCCACATTTACCTTCAGAAAGGTGTTTATTTGGTATTTTCATGTACTTTTCAAAGAATATTTTTCTGCCAGCCAGAAGAACAAAGGTAGGTATCTTGGGAAGTGTTTGCATCCTGACAAGCCCAGCTAAAAAGTTTCAGTTTATAAACAGAACTCTACAAAATATAATCCATAAAACTGAGCTACTCTCTCCTTCAAAATATTTTAAAGGGACAGAGAGAATTAAGTTATTTCACCTGGAAAGAACTTAAGCAAATGTCCCCTCGTTATTTCTGCTCAATTGAACACAGGTTTAAGGCAAACTCATTTGCTTGACTCTGCTGTGTGGTGTAGCAGAAAAAATAAATTCTACTAAGTACAATTTAACTCTCTTAATGTAAATAGCTCTCTTCATTTAAAGTATCACTTATGCTAAAGGCATAATCTACCAGATAAACAGAGTTTATATTAGTGCCCACATCACATTTGTTATGGGCCTTGATGTTCTGTGAAGAGGCATTAAGGTCATTGATGAATGTAGTGTGATGTGTATTTGGGAGAGTAATGGTACAAACTTTATTAGTTGAATACTCCCAGCCTTCAGCAACACAGGAGATCATCCTATAGTGCTTATTTGTATAAAAACCACTTGAATCGAGTCTGAAATAAGTGGGCTTGAACTGCATACACATTTAGTCAAATGCTCATGCTTGAATGAGTCTAAAATACACACTAAATGATTGGCATATGTCACAGAGCACATGTTTTATAGCCTATATAAACTACAGATTTAATTTATTTTTGGTATGTTGCAATTGGGAAAGCTTTCACTGGTTGTCAGATACCAGTGCTTGGAATGACTTGTTGAGTTGCTATCCAGTAGCCAAAACAAATAAGGACAGTGGTGCTAATGCCACAGGCAGCATTTGAGCTTGGAAGGAACTCACAGCTCACTAACTCCAGCATCCTGCTTGGAAAGGACCCTGGGACTTTTTTTTGTTCCCAGGACTGGACTGCAGCTGACAGTCCCAGCCATGTTTCTGGCTTTGATTTAGAAGCAAAATGTCATATATTTGATCCATTCTGTTTTATGATCTGCTGCATTGGGTTTATACAACCCTATGCATTTCAAGCAAAATTGCATATTTTCTGTCTAATTAAATGAAAGCAGATGGAGAAAGGCAACCAGGCTGTTTAACACACTAAATGGATTAATACTCCTCACCCCACCATGCTTTGAGAAATCCCTGCTCTGCAGTATGATACCTACTGTTTTCTTCCCTGGAAAAGGGAAAGAAAGAGTGTTAATAACAGCATCTCACCCTCCAAATACTCTGTTCTCCAGAAGAGGACTTTCATGCATTGTTTCACTAGATGAATAGCCTGTTTACTATGAATCTCTATGGGAGAACAGGATATGTACAGCCCAGGGTGCCTCTTCCTGTTATTCAATTTATTAGCCTCAGTCCTGGGTACTTGGATCAGCAGCAGCTCTGCCAGAGAACCATCCCGCACAGCAAACCTGCTCCCTTAATAGGATTAGTGACCTGATCTCTCCCTTAGCGAGACTGCCATTGTCTGGAAATTTGACAAACAGCCTTAGAGCTCAATTAGTTATTTAATAAGTTCATGATTAACCAACCTGCTGCTAAGCTTTCATTAATTAGATTGGCAGGAATTCTATTTCAGAGGGATAGCGGCCCCTAATTTAATACATTTCCTCTTGGAGCAGGGTTGGAATCCCTGTGTGAGCCCTTGTGTGCGGCATGCTCCAATACTTAGAACCATAGAATGGTTTGTGTTGGAAGGGACCTTAAAGATCATCTAGTTCCAGCTCATCTGCCATGGGCAGGGACACCTTCCACCAGCCCAGGCTGCTCAAAGCCCCGTCCAGCCTGGCCTTGAACCCTTCCAGGGAGGGGGCAGCCACAGCTGCTCTGGGCACCCTGTGCCAGTGTCTCACCACCCTCACAGGGAAGAATTTCGTCCTCATAGGTAATCTAAATCTACCTGCTTTCAGTTTAAAACTGTTATGCCTTGTCCTATCCCTATACTCCCTGGTAAAGAGTCCCTGCCCATCGTTCCTGTAACCCCTTGAAGTATTGGAAGGCCGCTATAAGGTCTCCCCAGAGCCTTCTCTTCTCCAGGCTGAACACCCCCAACTCTCCCAGCCTCTCCTCATAGGGAAGGTGCTCCAGTCCCTGATCATCTTCCTGGCTTCCTCTGGACATGTTGGAGCAGGTCCGTGTCCTTCTGATGTTGGGGGCCCCAGAGCTGGACACAGCACATCAGGGGGGCTCTCAACAGAGCAGAGTAGAGCCACACTGCTCTTGGTGCAGCCCAGGGCACAGCTGGCTTTCTGGGCTGTGAGTGCACATTGCTGGCTCATGTCCAGCTTTTCATCCACCAACACCCCCAAGTCCTTCTCCTCAGGGCTGCTCTCAATCCACTCATCTCCCAGCCTGTGTTTGTGCTTGGGATTGCCCCGACCCATGTGCAGGACCTTGCACTTGGCCTTGTTGAACTTCATGAAGTTTGCACAGACCCATCTCTCCAGCCTGTCCAGGTCCCCCTGGATGGCATCCCTTCCCTCCAGCGTGTCACCGCACCACACAGCTGGGTGTCATCCACAACCTTGCTGAGGGTGCACTCGATCCCATTGTTCGTGTCACCAGCAAAGATGTTAAACAGAGCTGGTCCCAACACCAACCCTAAGGAATGCCATTCGTCACTGATCTTCTCTTGGACATCGAGTCGTTGACTGCTACTCCTTCAGCATGACCAACCAGTCAATTCCTTGTCCACCTAGTGGTCCACCTGTCAAATACATGTTTTTCCAATTTAAAGACAAAGATGTTCTGCAGGACAGTGTCAAATGCTTTGCACAAGTCCAGACAGATGATGTCACTTGCTCTCCCCTTATCCACCAATGCTGTAACTGCTTCATAGAAGGCCACCAAGTTTGCCAGGCACGATTTGTCCTTAGTGAAGCCACGTGGGCTATCACAAATCACCTCCCTATTTTCCACTTCTCTCTCCTGCTAAAAAGTACCTGCAAACGCAGTTTGGGTGACATCTGGGCTGCTGCCAGATCACCGGGGCATGGTGGCCCTTAGGGACAGCTTGGCATTGCAGCCTGGTTGTTATATTTGGTGCAGCTCAAAGACTCCTACTCCTCTCTTCTGAAGTCTCACCAGACGGTGTGGAGGGAGGCAGGCAGCATTTATCTAGGGCAGCCGCAGACCTCACAAGTACAGTTTCAAAGAGCTTAGCCTGTCATTTTGATATCCATGCTGCTTTCATCTGGATTTGGGTGGGTGGCTCAGCCCAGAAAGAAGCAGGAATGCCCTTCCTCTTTCTCTTTGGAAAGAGTTTAGAGAAAGCTCACAGCTTCATCTCTGGCTTTGTCCTGTGCTGCATGCTCTGGAGGATGGAGTTCACTGGGTGCTGAGATCTGTTCCTTGTAGGGTGCCTCAGCAGAGGGGGTAGGATGCTGCTACCTTCCTCCTCAAGCTCAGATCCTGCTTTGGTAGACAAATCAGAACTGGGCTCAGGAATTAGTCCCAAACTATCATGAAAGATTAAACTTCTTCCTCTCCTCAGGGTATCTCCTCCCTCCTTTCTCAGGTAGGGCTGCTATCTGTCACTGTCAGACAGTAGAAGATGGCAGAGGGGATGGTAGGATGCCGTTGCCAGTTATTTTATGTTCCTTAATGTCCTCGTCCTTCCAGGCGTAGGGCTGAGGGTTTGGCAGCTGCCTTTTCATTCCACCTCTCAAAGGGGCTGGTGGCAAAACACAGCCATGCCTCAAATGGCTGAGGGAAACAGGGCTGGCCAGAGAAAACTTATGTCCCTGCTGAAACCCCTGAGAGTGGGGCTTGAAAGACAAGATGAAAGACCAGGTTGCTTGGTGCAGCTGCTTTGAGTGCTGTAGGAGGGGAAGCAGGGCTGGGGAATGAGAGATGCCATCACAAACTGCAGAGCTCCACAGCTGGAAATCAGACATGTGCACTGCTGAGCTGCAGCCTCTGTCAAAGGAGCAGCAGTTCCCATGGTAGGGAGATCTCAAATGGACTCAGGGAAAACCTGAATCACACTGAAGAGAGCAGTAACATACAGGTAAAGATGAAGACAGTTCTTAGTGTAGAATGCCAATGTCAGTGGAATGGAATAAAATTAGTATTTTAATGCTGGTGTATTTTACACCTTTGTTATCCTCTGTCAGGACAATGTGAGAGGCAGCGATGCTCAGAAGCAGTTTGCTAACACAAGCTGCCAGGCACTGGCGTGCCCTTCAGGGCTGTGGTTATGGCACTGCCATCCCAGTGCCACTCACTGCCAGACCACAGGGAGCCCCGAAGGGGAGAGGATGGGTGCTAAAGCGCTGGCTGGTCTGAGCAAGGTTTAACACTGCTTCTGGGGAGACTGTTAAAGGGAATCTAAGTGAAGAGGAGGCAGGTATAACCTAGACTGTGAATTGTCAGACCTCACGTCTCACTCCACACATTACTAATCTTGCAAAGACTCATGTTTTTCTGTCTTGCCGCAGCTAACGGCCTCATAAGATCCCACTGATTGGCAAATGAGTCCACCTCCCCCAGATGGCAGGCAGGCGAGGTTTCCGACTGCCTCCCAGCTGCCTGCTCTCAACACCATAGCACTAAATGAGATTGCTAGCAATGCTGTGGTTCCTGAGTCCCTGCTATGTGACCCCCTCTCCTAAATGACGCAGTAAGGCAGAAATTCTGGAAAACCGTTTGTACCTCCCTCCTTGTTAGCCAGCTGTATGCACTGAAGGGAGGAAAAATCCCAGCTTGCATTTGTTTATCAAAAGACCAAAAATCAAAATATTTTCTACAGCGCTAAGGATTTTCTACAGCATTTCTAAGAGAAAAGGGAGGAGACAAGCAAAAATAATACAAGAATTATCATAATTTCTACACCCCTTTCATGTCTGGGTCAAGTTTGTGTTGGGCCACAGTGCACGCACGTTCAACTTCACTTGGCACATACATATTTGTGAGCTAAAATCACCAACTGCATAAGAACATAAGGCTTATTGTTGTATAGTTACCTATTTGGTTGCCTGACTGAAGCTGAAGGTGAGATGAGAGGAACAGAAGAGTTGTAAGAGCAGAAGAAAAGGGAGGAGAAACAGCCTGAGGGTCTCAGCAAGCAAGGCTTTATTGCAGTATCCTAAGGGACTAGTGAGTATGTATAGAAGAGGTGCAGTTCCTTGCCTGAGGAAATTAAGACAGAAAACAGACTGTGCATAAGGAGTACAGGCAACTAAAATGGTAGGTGTTTCAGTGATGTACAGTTCCTCTTGGTTCCAACTTCAGTTTGAGTTACCTTTCAATAATTAAGATTTACAACAGGCTTTAACTTGTATACACAGACACTTAAGCACAGCAAAAGTGAGTTGAATTTAATGACGAAAGAGTGAGGAGGGTCAGCTTTTTCTCCCCAATAAAAACTTTGTCAGTGTGTGCTAACACCAACCCCTTTTAAAGGACTTTGTAAGAAATGTCCTGCCTGCCCTTCAGGCAGGTGGTGCTGCTGGGTGCACAAGTAGAGGTGAAGGGGAGGGAGGAGGAGATGGCAGTGTGGAGATGCTGGCTGGGTACCGCACATCTGCTGATGGAGCAGGCAGAAGGATGTGCAAGGAACAAAACCATACAGACTCCAATTTAAAGAAAAAGACATGAAAAGCAGGGGGTTGTTATTTTAAGGCATGGTGGGATGTCAGAGAACCTTTGTAGAGATACAAGCTTGCATTGTTTTTCTTTTTGCTATGTATTTTTATAAAGAAAGTAATTTTCCTGCTCAAATTCTGTTTTGAATCAAGAACACAGATTTCCATTGCCAACCAACTGCAAGTAATACCAACTGTCGTAATTCTTGCTTCATTATCTCTCCATACAAGCATCAGCAACTCTTAGGCCATACTGCATCTCAAATTACCCCAGGGACAGAAAATAATGGTGACAGCATTATCTGTCCTGAAGACAACTTCAGTGTGAAGCAACATCAGAAAGTCTCTCTGAACACACAGGCTAAGGCTTCTGCAGGAGACTGGTGAGTGGGAATGAGGTACTGGTTCCCCTGAGGCAAGAAGTACAAGCAAGTGCAGGGAGGATGAAGGAGCCGTGGTGTGTGTACACACACACACACTCTCTCAGGCCTGAAATCTTTCTCATGTACAATATGCTGGAAAGAGCCTGGCTTTTGCCAAGACCCAAACAGAAATAGCTTTAACACTCCAATTTCCTGACGGCATCTCCACCTCACCAAAGCTGCATGCTCAGTGCTCAAAAAGGACCAGGAAAAGCTGTGAGCAGAGTGAAAGGGTGGCAGAAAATACTCTCTGCTTTCAACAGGGCATGGTGGCTGCTAACAGCTGCACTTGCGAGGTGAACAGAAGGGCAACACCAAGCTTCAGGGAATAAAAAACCTCTAACCTCTCTCCAGGTCAGTGCCAGCAGAGAAAGTCTGGGGACTGACAGCCTTGTCCCTTCCAGGGATGGCACTTAAGCCAAAATTTGGTGGCACTGGGATCCACTGAGCTGTCTCCAACAGCCTTTTCTTGGGCAGCGTGTGCAGTGGGGGAACAAGAGGAAGAATCATCATTTCTCAATCACCCAATACGCAATCAGCAAAGCCATCTGATTCAGGTGACGTGTCCTGACTTGGAGCTCACTGGAATAAAAAATTAGGAAAGACAGAAAAACAACTCAAGCTGTCATTTTTCTATTTGCTGCATCTGTTCCCTGGGTGCCTTAAGTCACATTGGCTCAGCCAAATGTCAGAAACAAGGTTTCTTCCTACCAGGTCTCCAGGGTCCAGTAAAATATAAGGGAAAGCAAGCCTCATCTCCTCTCCTGAACATACTGTGACAAAGCTGTCAGAGCAGCTCTGACAGCATCACCTCTGCAGCAGTGTCTGATGAGAAAGGCATGGAGAGCCATCATGCTTCCATATCCCTCTGGAGAGGGCAGTACTGGAAACCAGAAGCAGAAAGTCTTTTCTTCTGTCAGTTTCATCAATTTCACACTTAAAAGTGGTGAAATGGAATAAATAAGCCCAACAAAGTGTCTATGCTGTTTCTGTGTTGGTGAGGGAGACTTGCAACATCAAATTCTAGTATCACAGAGAGGTAAATTTGTGGGTTAAACCTACACACTTTGCTCACTGGCAAGGCCTTGGTGGCTGGGAGAATGAGTATATAGTTTTCTTACTTTACTTGCAGTGTTAAATGTACTCTGCTTACTTTGGTTGACCTTGTGAAAAATAATACTTGGGATTCACCACTGGCTCCATAATCTGATCATCTGCAACAGACCTCACGAAGGTCAGCCAACATCTATCTACCAATGACAGTGCAAGGTGCTGGGGACCTGGTAAAGCACCACCCTGAAAGAGTTTGTGTTTACCAGGTACATCTGACAGTCTCTAAGTGATGACAGAAGTGTCCAAGAGAAGGAACAAAGCAAAAGTCACTGAGGACCAAAGTCACCACTTGAAGTCATTCAAGTAACTTCAACATGGCTGGACTGGCACAGGGATCTATAACCCAGAGGCTTTGAAGGACTGCCTCAAAGAACAGGTTTTACAGTGCTGTCTGTTTACAAATCATGACATGCCACTACTTACCCTTACCTTCCACCTAACACAACCTCATTTCCTCCACAGAGCACAGCTCAGAGTACTCAGTCTTTCCACAACCCTGTTAACCACTGCTAAGGGCCCTCTTGGGCATTAGCTACATGATGAGTCCTCAGGAAGATAGAGTAAATAATTCATTGAGGTGAAGGACCAGAAGAAATGTATTCATGAATCTCATTTTTAGAACCCCAAATATTCTCTGCTTAATTTTTCATAATTCTGTGATTCTGTCTCTGGATTATAGAGCAGATCTATGAGGTCTGACAAGTTGCTTTTTTGTTGTATCCTGCCTTTGAAAAATTTTAGCATTGTTCTGTATCCTTGTTAGATGTAACAATCAGCTTTTCATAAACATCTCTTTGTTCCAAACTCCAAGACCATGAAAGAGAATTTATTTCTTCTAGGCTACCGACAACACATCAGTTTGCTTCAGACCAGCATTCATTTTTTTCCAAGGCAACCTCCACACCTTTAACAGGTTTGAACATCTGCCCATTGCCTCCACTCCTGACCTAAAATCCTCATAAGAACATCAAAACAGTGTTTTTCAAGTTACTAAAATAGTGGACTTCATTCTCCAGGACGGAGAAAAAATCCATGGGATGCAAATGCCAAAAAACATGGGATGGGAGCATTAATTTGCTTTCTTTTCTTCTGTTCTTTCTTATAATTATTGTTGGCATGCTGCAGGTAGAGATCTGTGTGTGACAGCCAGACTCTGGGTCATGATTTTTTCCTGCCAAGTCCCCTTAAAAATCCAAATTACAGCAGAAAAAAACCCCTCTGCCAATCTAAGATTTAAGTGCCTTTTCCAGTGCCTGTCAGACACATCATCAATGCCAAGAAGAGCTCAAATTGGTATACAAAATAGGGTTGTTGTACAGCTGTGTTAGCTGCTGCTTCATTGTCACCTGTGCTGCACCTCACAGGAACATATGCACAACCACCTTGAATTTGGTTCTGCTTTGTAATATTCCATTGCTACACTCTATGAAGGCCCTTGTTTTGCTAGGACATAGTGGGTACAAGAAATCAGCTGTTTGCTGGTATTAAAAGATCACTCAGCACTGAGAACCATAGATAAAATGCAAGTCAGGAAACACATCTGTAAAAGAACAGATTTCCCTGTTTGTGCACTGGAGTCAGTAAGAGATACAAGCAAAGGAGAAAATTAGTTTAAATACGTCCTTAAATTCAGTCACTGTACAACTGAGGAGGTTTGGTGAATTAAAATAAAACAACAGAGAGCAATAATTAAAATTTAGCATTTGTAACAGAAAGAAAATCAAGTAGTCAATGGGTTTCTCATCTTACCAGTGGGCCTACCAGTGCTTACGGAAGATGACTGCTTTGCACCAGTGCATGTGAGTTACCAAAGTCTGCCTCTGCAAATCTCACTATGTTTGTGTTGTGAAGCCAAGAGAATAACTAGATAAGGCTTGATAGGCTTTTTCAGTAGTGAGCAGAAAGTATACGACATCTGAAAAACTAACTGGAGTCCTAACTAGGAATAGGATCACAGGGTACTTCAAATTGGAAGGGACATCAGGAGCTTTCTAGACCAATGTCATGCTCAAAGCAGGATCAGCTATGGGATCAGACAGGGCTGCTCAGAGCTCTGTTCAGTCAGGTTTTCAAAACCTTCAGGGATGGAGATGGCACTACCTCCCTGTGAAGTTTTCCAGTGCTTGACTGTCCTCATGGGGAAAAAGGATTTCCTTCAAGTGATCAAGGTGAGAAAAGAAACAGGTTGGGAATGAAGTACCCACTAGATGCTACATGCAATTTACTGCCAACTCAGGCACGTTGATATCTTTTCTCACAAGCACAGAGGAAGTTTCACATGAAGCTTTTCCACTCTTCTTACAACTCTCCAGATTAACCTGGTCATCTCCCATCTGATGGTCATTACCAGGTAAATGCAGACAGCTGGCACTGTCTTTTCCCCCTTCTGCTCTTTTTCCTCTTTCTCTCTGCCCTGAAGAAGAGGAGATTACAGCCTGGTTCTAGGTCAGATGAACGTCCTGTAGACTGCTGGGAGATGCTTCAATTCACCTAGTCAATGAGACCCAAAGCAGCCATAGCCTTTTCTAACGTGACACTACTTTCTAGGGAGGTGGAAACTCCCAGGTACCCATGAATGTTTAATTGCAGATAAAAAGAACATTGACAACAAAGGATCTAAGATCACCTCCTTGTGTTACTGATTATCCCCTTTCAACGAAGGATGGCAAAACCAGAAGGACTGTTCAAAGGACCCAAAGCCAAATTCAAGGACTGTCATGTATTGTAGCTCTTCTGCACATAGGCAGAAGTGTATCAGCTATGTGAGCTGTGAGGAACTGAAAACATAACATCTGCCTGCACAGAAAAAACTACGCCAAAGTTTGCTTTCACATTTTGCATCACCCCCTGGCCCACAGACCAGAGGCTGCATAAAGCCACATTTCAGCCCGGTAGTTGAAGCATTCAGGCAGGAAAAGGAATTGAACTTGGGTCTTCCATGTTCTGGCTGGAAGTCTGTACTTAAAAAAGGCACAGCTGCTTTGTGACTTGAGCCTCCCAAACTTTTTATAGCTAAAACCACCTTGTAAATTAGACATGAATTTGTGAACTGTTTTGGAACAACCATTTACACATTCTTTTAGTGAACTTACAACAAAAAAAATAGTGCTAGGGTTTACTAGATAGTTTAATCACAAGCTACTTGTTTTTTCTTTAAATCTTAATTTTTAAAGTGGCCTGCATTCTGGACTCAAACTACCCATGTCCGACAGCATTATTTAAAATATTAAGTATGCTAGCCTTGTTCAAGACATATTTTTAGCACGGTGTCATTTAATATGACAAACACAGTTTCTCAGATGAACTTATACAAAGTACAATTGTCTCATTTGTACTATTCATCTCTTATCTCAAGTTCCTAGTTCTACAATCAGTATTTAAAATAAATCATAGCAAATCTTTCTTTTTTTGAAAATCTGCTCTTACTTTTGTGCAGGGGGACAGAGAAGGGCTGTTTTCTGGCATGGAGTGGCTGGTGCTACTTGTAAGCCCTGCTGCAGTGAAGGGGCTACTAGCAGCTCTGAAACACCTGGTGTGATTAAACTTTCTCCTCTGCCTGACCAGTTTACTCATAGCAGAAAACACTTTCAAGCTCATGAGCTTCAGACTACCAAGCTACACAGAAGATCTACATCACTCCTCCAAAAGACATCCACACCTGCTGATTTGATTGTACCAATTTCGTAGCAGTCAGCAAAAAAAGAGTTTATGAGTTTATGATAGAATTGCCTTAAAACTCTGTAGAGGATTTATTTTACTGTGCTACAAACAGTGGCACTTTGCAAGACAGAGAGTTGAAACAGCTCCCCATTCACAAAGGTTTAGGCTGAATCAATTCAAGCTCTTCTCAAGGGAAGCAGTGACAGGGGAAAAAAAAAGGCACAAAGTTAAGAAAAGCAAAAGAAAGGAAAATATTTGGGCAGAGTTCACAAGTGAAAGGGACATGAAGAGGGAGGCAGGAGTCAGTAAGAGGCAATGGCTCAGCTGTGCAGTCTTAAAAAGTGAAGATGGATGATTTCACTTATATGGGAAGTGGTAGGAAGCCTGGGAGAGGAACAGTCTGCAAAGTAAAATGGAGAGAACAGTAGTCTACTACTTGTACTGCACTGAGGCTGGAGGCAGAGATGAACAGATCACAGTGGCTTCACAGGAGAAGCTGGAGATGATTCTTTGAGCAAATGCATGAGGACTTGGATCTGTTAGCCAAGAAGGTACTTGCTACCCCTCCTCTCCCCTTGTAACTGGACCTAGAGAAAGGATACAAATATTGCCTACAGGGCTTGCTTTTTCTATAGGTTAATTTAGACAGACGGTTTGGGGAATGCTCAAATGTTGTAAAATCTGATGAACGATTCCTTGTTTTCCTTCTGGAAGAAGTTTCAAAAAAGGGACTACAGCTATTTTGAACAGTACCAGACTGCGATGTCTCATTTCCATGAATGATGCAATAAATGCATCCCCTCAGCACAAGCTATTCAGCCATGATTCAGGCAGTAATTAAAGCTTTTTGAACGATAGCTGTGTTTGACAACTGGAGAAATGGGATCAGACTCTCCAATTACTGCTGTGACTTTACAACTTCTTAAATAAAATCTTATCTTGGTAAACCTTGGTTCAAGGCCAGGTTGGACAGGACTTTGAGCAACCCAATCTAGTGGAAGGTGTCCCTGCCCATGGAAGGGGGGTTGGAACTAGATGGTCTTTAGGGTCCCTTCCAAACCAAACTATCCTATGATACTATGAATTATGTGGCATCTATAAAACCAGCTTTATTTTCCTTCAGTGTGACCTGCTTTATAGAGAATGACTGCCAAATGGAACAAGAAAAGATCTGTGACAAAAGTTTGATGTTTGAAAGAAAAGGAGGAGAGGTGCCAGAAGGCTTTCAGGACACAACAGAGCAGAAAGGCTGTGGCTGATATGGGCTGTGGTCTTTTCTGGAGAGGCCTCGTCACTGCCAGGGATGAAGTAACTGTCAGGGAACAGGTAAAGCTCCCTTAGTCCCAGCCAGGACTTGCAAGATCCAGAGCCTCTTTGCACAAATAGTTCCACTATCTTCACTGCAGCTTAATTTCCTTTCCAAGAACTTCTCCATAAAGCAGTGGTGTTGGTTGGTGTAAGCTGAAATAATAATAGCTGAAGCTGCATTAGAGTTGCTTCTAACAGTCTGTCAACCTAGGCAACAGCCTCTTTTGCCTGTGCCCAGTATAGGCCCATATTGCTCCATGACCTGTTTCAATCAGCCCTTCCTCTATGAAGAACCACAGAAGAAACAGTGCTGTCCTCTGCTTTTGGGAACTGCTCCTCCCCAGACCTCTGAACCAAAACTGAGGGACATGATGAAGTCTAACTGTTGCTAACTGGGCTAAAATCATGCTCAGTTTGTTGCTGCTACTTCTATCCTACCTCTTTTCCACCATTTCATGTGGTACATCTCCCAGACTGTCCTATTAACAGCTTGGCCATGCAGGCAGTGCTTCAGCTACATCACTCGCTGGGCCTGGCACACTGGGGCTCCGTGCACAGCTGGGTGTAGCGCTGTCTGCTATACTCAGAGCCAAGACTGTCCCATGTTCAGAGGAGAAGGGCTCCTCGGATGTTTCTCTGTTCATGCTCAGTTGAGGTCTGCATCCAGGACCACTCACCTAGTAAGGACCCTGCTACTGACAGGACACATGATATTGATGACAGCCTCATCTATCCTGCTGTGGCACACCAAGGTTTGTGGGTTTTTCTGAGCTCTGAGTCTCCAAAGGATACTTTAAGATCCCAGAGGAGCAACACAGAGTTTTTCAGGGTGCTGTGAGCATCCTCTGTGCCTAAGGATAGCAGCTAAAAACCAAGAGTTGCAGTGAACTTCCTATACCAGCACGAGTCCCTTCCCTTTGAGGAGTCTGTGTTATTTCTACTTAATAGAGCCTGATCTGCTGATGGAGCATTTTAGCCCCAACACTCAATAAGCAGACAGTAACCTTTCCTGGTTAAAAGCTGAGTGTGCAGCACAGAGAAGACAAAGGGGGAGCCCACATCACTGAATAGTCAGAATAAATTAAATTAACCATCAGGTACAATTTAAGGCTCATCGTTAATAAATCAAACACATAAAAAAATTGCATCATTCAATACTGCCTGCAGATGCTGTGGTCTGTTCTGGAGCCAGTTTACATTAATCACACTGCACTCTACTTGTTTCCCCAGAGTGCCACGCAGAAACTCATCTACATGGAGACATCAGAAGGAATTACAGAAATAGCAACATCTGGGTAATTCAGAATTGGGAAAATGTTTCCCTGTGGTGGGCTAGAGGATTGGGTAGAACCTACATGTAAGGACAGAGGGCTCTGAGAAGCCAAAAAACAGTACTATAGCTCTTTTCTGTGTTGATTTTGTCAAAGATGCTGAAACCTAAGCATGCAGACTTGTCAACTCAGCTGGTGTTAGTCTTTTTAATGTCAGGAACAAGGTGTAAATCACTTTTGGGGACATCACCCTCTTTTAAACCAGCTCTCTATGCACTTCATACAAAACACTGATGAGAGTAATACGTACTGTGTAACAAGACCTCTGAACAGATCACCAGACTATCACTGCTGTGATGCTGCCCACTGTGGTTAGGCTTTGCTAGACGAGGTAGTTTGTATTCTCGTCATCACTTCAATTACTGAATTTTTCCTTCCTTCTACCAGAGGATCTCAATGATTTCCTTAATTTGTTTTGCCTCACAAGCTTCTGAACTGCTTCTCATATTTGAGGTGACAGATTATGGTGGGTCAGGGCAAAGAAGAGAACCTGGAATCTGCAGCTCTGGTCTTCTGCCTCAGGCATAAAAACCCTATTTAGACTCCAGATGCTTTGGCCCATTGTCATTACAAAGTAAAATAATATGCGTAGAAGCAGATCTTCAGGATTAGCTCTCTTTCCTAGACTATCAGACCTGTAGGTACTGTAAAAATTTCGAGTGCCTAAAGGATGACTAGATAATGCCCAACAAAATGATTCAGCTACCTTACAGCCTCCTCCTTCATGCCTTTTTTCTGAAGATATATTAGCCGTCTGTGTGTGCAACACAAGATGTGAGTGGGTGTGTGTCTATCGGCTTGCGAAGTGCGTGGGTATCCAGTAACTTGTCACAGGAGAGCTGCATGTGTGATGGTGGAGGGCTGGGAAAAAAAGGTCAGTAAAACACTGGCGTGGCATAACAAATCAAGCAAATTGTAGTGTCAGAGACTTGGCTTATTTGGTGAACATCATGCCACATCATGCTCATATTCATGTGTTCATGCTTTGGTCCTGGGATTTGCTGACTGGTATCTCCCTTCCCTCCATCTCACCCACTTATACACTCCTTCCTGCCCAGAGCTCTCTGCTAAACTCTAGTGAACTGCTCTGTTCCAATTTCCCTTAATGGCTTTACTGTTTACCCAAGTCTGTGTCAGCTACAATGTCTCACAGACCTCTTCCTTTCCGCTCCTTTATTTCTCCTCTAACTAATCTGCAATAATATGACTGTCACAGCTGTTTTTCTGTCCTCATCTTTGCTGCTCTGTCTGCAGACAGCCCTATTGCCCTTAATGTAATTCAGCTGTTCACCCTCTTATGCCCTCCAAAAAGAGCCTGGAGATAACCTACAGGAAGGATGCTACAATAATTCTGTGTATACAGTTTCTCTTATAAATGGAAAGAGTAGTAACACATGAAATAATGTTTAAATAAATTTCTCCCAAGCCCCAGGAGACCTCCAGGTGGTAGGCAGCATTTCTATCTTCATGAAGAAAATCAATAGCAGTGCTATATTGCAACTGTGCTCTGGCTTCCACATTACTCATCCCCCCCATATACAGTACAGACTGTGTTCAAGGAAATGGATGCTCCCAGGGGAAGAGAATGGCTTTTTGCACTTAAGGTAATGATGTCACTTGAGGTTGCCATACAAACAGTTATGGATATGGAAACCTGCAGTTTTGTCAATAGAGCTGGAACCTGGCAGCCTAGATTAAGTGTTACATCTTTTTTATAAGATGTTTCCCCTGATTTACCTACAGAGCTTCTTCCCAGAAACAACAGCTGCTGTACTTAATTAGCATTAATCACCTTGTTACAGAAGAGCAACTGGGAACAGTACAGTACTTGAGGTCCTGACAAAAGGATACACTAATGGCATTGATTTGTCCAGTCTACTACAATATCCCCTTATTATTCTGTCTTTTGTATGACAAGCTTAGAAGTCACAAGCTGTGAAGCAGACTGGGAAGGGACAACACAGAGAAGGAGCCATGGATGCAGACAAATACCAAGCCATTCAGCCTACACAAGATGCTTGCTGCCTGCTCTCTATGGGACTGCATCTCCCAGGACCAGTGTTTTATCTTGACACACAGCAAGAGCAGCCCTGGAAGGGGATCTCTGAGCAAGACATCCTTTTGAACAGCAGTGCGACATGATGCTCTGTTGTGAGCTCTGTGGATTGTTGATGGAGATGCTTTAAAAAAAGCTCTGAACCCACATCCAACCTTAGGAGAAGGGGTTAAATAAGTACACCAGTTGAAAGATTAGTCTCAGGAGCCACATAGGGAGATATAGGCAGCCTTTCCTTTACTGGGATTAGAGACCATCTGTAAATTTCAACCAGAAATGCACCAATTTTGTTCTGTTGAACCCTGAGGGTTTTGTAGGTCTCAGCTCCTTGACTGATATTCCCAGTACTGCTCCTCCCTGATCATGCAGCAATTCAATATCTGCCATGAACGCACAGCAGCAGGCTGGAAGGCACGAGCTAACACCACAGATGTGTCATCAGCCCCTGTCACCAGACAGATTATCTCCTCTGTTCACTTCAGTCTTCATCAAGATGGGGCCCCATCATAAATTACATCCTCAGTTTTATCCAAGTCAAGCACACCAGGGAACAACATGCTATATTTCCTTGTGACAGGCTTTCTGTTGCTGTTTTACCTCCAGCAGAGTTGCTTGCTCTAAGCAAACATCATTCCAGTTACTTGTTTGAGGTTTTTGAGAATCCTGTTTGTTAACATGTAAGAATTAATCCAATAGCACAAGTAAAATAATTCAGTGCTTGGAAGTGGATACACCCAATTGCTGTCTTGATGCAGAATCCGCAACCCCAGCTAGAGACTGTGGAAGACAGACATATGAACTCCTCTGCTGTCACCAGGTAAAATCTTAGGATGTTTATACATCCTAAAATGGAGAGGCAAAACTGATACAGGAAGAAGCAGAAGCAGACAAGAAGCCTTGGTGGTCTGATCTGAGATCCCTCCTTGGAAGATGAGCAATATGGTTATTTGTCAGAGAATGACTTTTTCTACCAAGACTTCCTTCACCCCTCTACAAGCCATCTACTTGGCTCAGGCCCCACTATGGCCATTCACTCATCTTCATCTTGTCATACAGAAAGCCAAAAGACCAAGCTGGGGTGACTCAAGAGGCTTTTATGCTCACCCTATCAATAGGTCCAGGCTCCCAGCAAACAGAATTTCCTTCTCAGCAGTAGCTGGGCTGTGGCTGACCTGCTCTAAGAACGATTTGCACCATGTTTCCTAGAGAAAAAAAGCAACATCCTGCAATGCAGCTGACAGGAGGAAAGTGTTAAGTATCCTATCAATTAATGAAATAGCTCTGTTCTGTTAGTGTTACAACAGCTCTGAAGCAAGGAAAGTTTCTGGTTAGGCTGGTGGATTATATACTTGAGCTACAGCAGCTTCTGCCAAAGGCAACTTTGTGAGACTTGCTTCTCCTTATGGGACCAACTAGTATCAGCCATTGTGCTATTTAGTATAAAGATAAATACCATCATGAGATCTAAACTGTGAGGGGAATAAAGCAGTTGCTAAGAAAGCAGAAAAATTATCTGCTACATTTGAAATTCAGCTCATTTTTTTACAAGAAGCTCGGCAAAGAAAATCAAAAACAAAAACCATAAACACTTTGAAGCCTGCATCAGCATGAACTAGGCTTCCTCTTGGGCATGTGGCGGGAGACCTCAACTGCATATAGTTCACTCGGTCTTAAGGTGGGACTCAGTTTGTCTAGCTTAGACACTTATTTTTCACATACTTTTAGGCAACCCCTGAGCAATCTTCCAAAAACAGTGCTTTATCTAGCCCAAGAAGAGAAGGTGCTTACATCTAAAGCAACAGGTATCTCGGAGGAATGAAGGCTGTTATGAGTATCTCTGTCTGTCTGCCTCTCCCATGTGTTCATCTGCAGACAGGGATGTGGGAGATTTACTGCCAAACTCTGGGTGTGGTGGGTGTGCTGGTGAAGATGCCACTGCCACCATCCCTCATCACCACTATAGCTTGTTCTGCAGCACTCCAACCAATTGCCACATTGCCCATTCTGTTCTAACACAAGCTGTAACACCATTGTCTGCTTGGTAAGACAGATAGACTGTCTGGATGGGGATTTCAGTGCAGAGAAAGGAAATTAAAAATGCAAAATAGAACAGATGGCATAAGCTTCATTAAAATATCTCGTCTCCTGGGGATCCCATGAGGATCCGTTGCCTTCCAGTGGATATGGTGCCCCTGGGATTTACACTTGGGAATTATTCTGTTCCTCCTTATCACAACTCTCTTCTGTTTTCAAAAGGCTTGTGATATGTGCTCCATCTGGATATGCCTTCTAATAAGGATGTGCTAGAGACATCTCCTAAGCACTAATGTATACCCAATGCTGTCAGAAGCCTCCTTATCAAGTAATTTGAAAGAAGGAAGCATGGCTGAGCCTGGCAGTTCCTGACAAAAAGTGGGAGTGTTACAAAAATCAGAAATACATAATTAATATGGATATAATACCAATAAGGGTTTAAGATTATGAACTACATGAACTGGGAGATACTACTTCCCCTTGGTGTGGGGTTCTCCTCTTTTTGATGTGGCCCCAGAAGCAAGCTAAACATTTTACTGTTCCACTTATAAGCTAGATGTCACCTTTAGGAAGTCACTAGAAATATGAGCCACCTGTAAAGTTTTTCTTATATCTAACTGGCCGCCCAAGCAAACACGTGGCCAAATGTATGTATGCACATGAAAAGAAACAACCAAGGAAAAGACCACTCAAGCAGCAGGATAAACTTGTGTTCAGTGTGGGCAGCACAGCACACTCTTTCTCTCACACTTCAATCACTGCAGCCTCTGAAAGGAAAAGTTGTATTCATGCTGAGCTGGTATTTAATTGAGCTCACTTGAACCAAGTTTCCAGCAAGTCCATATGACAGATTTATATATGAATCTGCACAGAGTGAAACATTACATTTATCAACCTTCCATCAGTGCATTTGACATTTGAACAATTGATTCTGATTTAATAGTGACAAATGCCACTATCCATACGGAAAACCTCCAATGGGATTAAAATCCTAATCACTACCATGCCCAACAATGTCTTTTCCAGTTAAGCTATTAAACATTTATGTACTACTTTAACTTTTTCTAGCCTTAAAGAGATTAAAAAAAAATCCAAATCTTGACAAGTTTAATGCATAAGAGACAAAAAAATCTAGTTACAGGGGGCCAGAGCTGGGAGCTGCGAGCCATTAAACTGCTTGAAAATTGTAAAGGTTGGGCAGATTTTAAGAACAACAGCAGCAGGAGCTGGTGTGTATTAAGGCATGTTACATTGGCTACAGACAATACTGTCAGTCTTGTTTTGCCCCAGGAAACCTAGAGATCATCTGGGTATAGCTAAGAGTGGAGAGTCAATCCAAATGCCACTAGAAACGTGTTCACCTAATTAAAGAGACACGCTGTTTGCACAGGCAGAGCAAGGGGTGTCTGAGCAGACTTCTCTCTGGAGACAAGGTAGGCTTGCAAGATAATTCAGCTTAGGCAGGTAGGTTTCACCCACTATTACCTTCATAAGCACATTGTGGCCAGCACTGAGTATTTGCTGGGCAGAAGCACTAGCTGTAAAGGAGGTCATGGCAATGGTATACCTCCACCTACTGCAAAAACTGTTCAGACTCTTCCAGTACCTCCCTTCCCCTCTTTACTGATGGGTAGTAACATTTAGCAGTGGCTACACGAAATAAAATTTTCCCTATGTGGCAAATCAGAAGTTCCAGCAGAAAGACTAATCATTCTGTTGTATCCGATCCTTGGAAAAAAGCTGTTAGGCTCTAAGAAGTGTGACTACGGTGTATTTTCATGTATTAGACCACTTTAATAATTAGTTACCTTGCAATCAACTAATGTAACAGGCTTCCTCTTCCTTAGTCACCTCCAGATGGTAAATTCCAGTTTACAGCAGACTGAGTTTCTCCTGTCAAATTCTTCTCATTTCTATTATTCCAGTTTCTATGTTTTTTCTCTAAGTTTTTTCTGAGTCTTTGTTGTACTGGTACAAATACTATAACTACATTTTTTTTGCCAACTCCTGCTTTTTGTGTCAAAGTCATTAACGAACACATAAATGAAATGACTGAGAACTCCATTAGCAATGTCTTTTCTTCTGATACTTTCTCCTTCAACACTACCTGATGTGATTTGAATTCCTGGGTTTCTCCATCTACTGTCTTTCCTAAAGCACTTAGTTTATAAAACTGAGTTTTGTTACAGATCTATCTCAAATTACCTTTTTATTTAATTTGCATGAATTGAACTTGTTAACCCTGAATCCAAATCTATTTCCTATGATCAGATCTTCCATAAAGTCCTGATGATTTATCAAAGCCAAATCCAAAATAGCACCATTTCCTGTCACATTAGCGAATCTCTGGAGGGTATTTTTATTGCCTAGAAATGCAAGAATATCTCAGACTTACCAATAATAGCATCAATGGCTCTCCAACCTGATTCCTGATGTTAAATTGTCCAAAACAACTATTGCAGTAGTAATTATCTCTCTAATAACATTACAGAACTCTCTTGGCAGTGAAAAACAATCCTTGTGGCATATGGCATGCTGGTAGTGATAATCTTTTACCAAACTGTGAGTCATGCTGTCATTAACACATACTGCTGCTCCCTGCATTTTCCTAAAAAGCAGACATTGGTTTTTAGAGTGTTAATGACTGCTACTGCAGGACAGATCTACTGCACTTGCCCATATCCCATATCAGTTGCTCAGGGTCCTCCGCTTTGCTGCATAATCTTGCCGTGTTTCCATATCCAACTTTCTGTCTTCTCCTTCTTAGTTACTCTTTCAGTGAGATCTTGCCTATTTAATGACTTTATTTTCATTTGCCGTTTACTGGTCTACTCTGTGACCAGATTTGTCTGATTATTCAATTTACCACATACTCAGACAGAACCCTGAGATTTCACAAGAGCTCCCCAGCCTTTTCCTGGTGTTTCTTTAAGGTTCCTCTTATAAATGAAGCCAACACTAGTGTTTGCAGCTGTACTGCAGGTCCTTGGACAAAACCAATTTATTGAGAACATCTCTTCATAATCACACACAAAGGCCCAAAATTTCCCTAATCTTCTTCAAACCTTAGCTGTCTGCTGACCTTCCCTATCACCCACCTAGTAGGGGCCAAAGCTATATTCCAGAGAACGTGTGAGCACCCACTTCTTTCAGAGCCTTCTCCAACACGGCATAGTCACCCTCAATCAGCTCCAGCAGCATCCTCTCAATACCATTTGTTCTGTGTCAATGCCATTTGTTCTGATGTGAAGAACAACCAGGGGGCTGCTTCCCGCTCCTATTGGGAAATTTTCCAGACTTAGATTCCCATTCTTTATCCATTCTCTGAGCAAAAAGCACACTGCTCCTTAAAGCACACTGTTCCTTTGACTTGGATTGCTGTCCTCCTGTAAGCATCAGCCTTGTGAGGAAAGAGTGTATTCTGTTAATTGGATGCTTCTGCTTCTAGAACTTAAAGAACATTGCTCAGAAATAGCATGTGTATTTGTATGCTAACCTTTACAGACCTACAAGCCCTCCATCTCACAGTAACACAGCTCTATCTTTTCCTGGTAGCGGCTCAAGACTCTGATCTTCTCCCTTTTGCTTTCAGTTATTCTGTCTTCTCTTCTTTTTACAGTCCCTCTATATTATCTTCACTCTTTATCTGGCCAAGCCTTGATCTTAGCTTGATAAAAATCTGTAGGTTTAAAAAGATATGCCTTCCTTTCAAGGCATAGCTTCCTCCCTCTACCACAGCCCAAGATACAGGGTCCTTACATGTCTGTAGGTCAGTTCCCTCAGCAGCAGATTCACAACGATAAAACTCCTCTGTGAGTTGTTTCAGCTGAGCTGGCATTCTCAGCCACATGCATGGAGATCTGCATACAATCACCGTATTTCAAACCTTGGATTCAGCCTTTTCACTCTCCATCATCAAAGACTCACCTAATTTCACTTGAAGTGGGGACGGCTTATAGTTCATGGCTACAGTCTCTCCCTCTCTTGTATCACAATCTCTGTCCGAAATAGATGCAGCTGTTGGATCCTGTTAAGAAAGAAAAGGAAACAAAACAGAATGGTTTAGCTAAAAGTTATGCAGTCTCTTCTCTAACTGGCTATTAGGCGAGTCTATTCCCACCTGCATTCAGAGGGAGCAGAGAACATGCCAGCGTTTGGAACAGCTGAAACCCAGGGCAAACCACAGAATCTTGGAAGCACATTTAGTATGCTAAAAGTACCTCTGGAAACACCAGATTTCAACATCGGACTTATATGATGGATGATACTGGGAATGTAATGTGGAGGGTGGGTCATCAGTTCAAATTCAGCCTGGGCTGGCAGTAGTCCCAAGCCATTTTCATGTAATGACTCTTTGGGTTGTTGTATGAAATGCATTTAGTTTCAGCTGAATTCCAAGTGAAACAGTCAACCTCATGATTAAAACTAAAAACTTCATGACCAGCTCTGTGTTAAAATCCAGCTCTGAAAGAATGAAGACTAAATGAATAGCAGAATTTGATTTCTGGTTCCTCTTGGGAGAGGAATGAAGAAGCTTGTACTTCCGATACTGAACCTATTTTGTGTCTAACTGGAAAGATTTAATTTCAGTATCTGTCAGCACAGCACCTTTCACTGTCACTGAAATCCCCCCAAAAACCAAAGCTCCCCGAACAATGAGTCCTCTCCATCACGTCTGCTGCAGACAACCTAATCCAGGTAGTGTTGTATTCTATGGTATAGCACATCAAAGGAATCAGAGAGACACAAACTACCAATTCAGGCAGTTCTACCACTGCTAAAAATATTTAAAGTCCTTTCACAGCAAACTTTAAACCTGCTGGAACTACATCTACTTGGCACTATAGTGAAAATTAAAACTGGTTTTCAAACATTCACTTTTTCCCACCTAGAAGCTGGAAAATAAATTAAACATGCATATACATATACATATATGTGTATGTAAATTTGGATTTATAATAGGTAGTGCTGCACAGGGAAAACAAAAATCCAACATTAGGTCCAGCATCTGAAGAAACCATCACTTTGTAAGAAATGGAACAAAACATCAGAAACTAAATACTAGAAAATACCATTCCAAACTGGTGATTTGATATAGTCCATCTCGTAGTTTCTGGAGTTTGTGTTCTGTACACAATTTCTTATAAAAATGAAACTCATCAATGGCACTGACACGTGTATGCAAGGCAGAGTCACTGAGTTTCAAAGCAAGGTACCATCGCTCTTTGCTCTCAGTAAAAAAATCACTTGGTGAGCCACTACCCCTTCTTCCCCCATACCTGCTTTCTCTCTGCATTGCACGTTAGTTCTTTTTAATACATTGTGCTTATGAGATAAAATGTGATTCTTAAATTAGGTTCTATCTTCATAGAAACTGGTCAAATAACATATATAGGGTTACAATGTTTTATCGAAATTCTAAATTCTGCTTCTTGCACCATCCAGCAGACTTTGACAGGACTTCAAATGGATGGTGCTTACAAGACCTTGCATTCAATGACATTAAATAGGTAATGCTGAACCATATGCAATTTCTTCTGCTTTCCTATAATGCAGTCACTGCTGCACTTGTCCTCTAATGCAGCAGTCTAATGACTGGTTAAAAAGGTTAGAGCAGATTGCAAACAAAAAGCCGGCCCCCAGAACTTAGTTAGGCATAAATGATGAATCACATGCATTTTAGGTTCAAAATCCTACTTTAATAAGTACACTAAAAGACAAAATACTGCAATTGAATGGCAAAAATACAGCAGTTGAAATTAAATGAAGCTAAACGTGAAGTGGTACACAGAAGAAAAAAAATCCCAACTTTAAAAATGAAAATGATGAGCTGTAGCTAGCTACTGTCACACAAAGAAGAGATTTCAGATGACAGGTTCCATTAGATGACCAGCTAGACAGACCAGGACTCTTCAGCCAGGGAGAGACAACAGACAGGGGCTCTGGGAGAAGTCTAAATTATTCTGAGTGGGGTGAGAAGGTGAATAGAGATCAGCTACCCCTTATTTTCTACAAGCATAAGAAACCAAGTGGCAGTTTGCAGCAGCTGGAAACAAACTCCATACTTCTCCATAGAGCTGATGATGTGCTGCTGTGGATGCTAAAAGGGGCACGGGAAAGGGTGAGAAAAATGAATTGAATGAACATCAATCAAATACAAAAGCACTGCTTCTGGCTCAGGCTGCCTGTAGGCACAGATGGCTGGAGGGAGGGAACCAGGGAGGCATCACTGCCGGATCACCCTGTTCTTGTCCTCTGGGTGACATGACACAGGAATAGGTGAGACCTTTAATCTGACTTGAAATATTTATCTTTATTTCCTGTGTCAGAACCTATTCTATGATCTCAACCAAAGACCAGTTCTTGTTCTATCCCAGGATTGGTCTCAGACATACCCTGATGAAGGGGCACAGAGGAATCACAAAGCACCAGCAGAGCCCGGGTGACCATCTCTGCGTGCGCAGGCCAGCCCTGCTCCCTCCAGAGAGCAAAATGGATCCAAATGGAAACCAAGCTGGGCCAGAGACAGTGTCCCCAGTGCCAGCAGGTATCTATCTGTGGCCCAGGAGTGCCGAGGTGCTGGTATCTGTCACTTCATATACATTCTGCAGCAACGCACAGGGCTCCATAGTAACAACTCTGGCTGCAAGAATGACGGCATTCCCACGGCAGCTCGCCTGCAGCTGCTTCTTTGCACGAACACACTTTGCTTCTGTGCATACTGAATGGGTGCATTGCTCTCTCTGTCGCTCATCCACCCAGAGAAAAATTTACTTGACTAATTTGCCTTTTGCTTGTGAATGCCTATGAGCACACCGAGACTCACTGCAGGCTTTCGCTACTGGAATTCACTTGGCGATTTTGTCCTTTTTTACAAGTCTCCCTAAATCAATGCATTCAGCTCTGGCCCCAGTATCAAAATCTGAGCTACACGGTGTGACCAGTCCCAGGCCAGATGATGTGATTTTTCTCTGCTTGCTGAGGTGAACACAACACTCACAATCAAAAGGCAAGTGTCAAGATGTGGCTGTAGGGGCTTTAAATGGCTATGGGGATTTAATATATTTAAGGAATTTTTTGATCCTGAAGCCTCTTTATGTGTTCATTCCTAGGGAAAAAATATATTCAATTAGGCTGCTGCATGAATGTTTGTCTGGGGCCAGAGTTTAATCAAAGTTTTCTCCCCACATGCTCACAGCTTAGTTGGGCATTCATAACAACAGCATTCAAATGGTGTGATGGTTCCTTATTAGTTTGTTTTTTTTCTATAGGCTCAACACAATGGAACTTGAAAACTGCCCTCCTGCTAAGTATAGCCCTGTCCTACAGTGTGTGTACCATGTGCCATTTCTGAACATCAGAAATTAGTCCAAGTGAACCTTTATGGAGCAGGAGTGCTGTGAATCCTTGCTATGCAGGGGCACAGAAAGAAGCTGAAACCACTTTAAACTAAAATCAGGGGTTTAAGGAAGACAGTATGCTCAGAAGGGTTTTTATTCTTTCTCTTTTTTTAAATCTTGCCTTTCCTTTCTGCAGTTCTTAGCAAGAAGCACAACATCTGCCATAACACCCCAGGTCAATAGCATTTTTGTTCTTACTGTCCACCTCTTCCAGTAACCCACAATAACTATGGGGGGCTCCAAACAGCCAGCAAACTGTGCAGTTACACCCTGAGCAACGGAGCTAGGTGCCACGTATAAACACACCCTTGTAGCATCTTGGAAAATGCAGCTTTCTTTGCCTTCCTTCACAGTCAACACTTCTGACACCTTGTAAGCTTAACAAGCCTCTGCTTTTCACTCTGCAAATCCTCTGGGACTCCAGTGCATGTGGAAGGGAATAGGCACACACTGTTTCTGTGGCCTTCAGCTGCCCTTTAAAAACAAAGCTGAGATGTCTCTATCTGCCCACCCTTTCCAATTCTAAAAATCAGTCATTTTTACAACCCTAAGAAAACGTTCTCCACTCTGCTGTCTGTGGAAAATTCTATGATCATTAAAGCAGCTCTGTCTTTTGATAAAAGCAGAGAAGCATGATTGCCCTTACCCACTAATCTCAAGGAAAGAACCAATATACAGGGCTTTATCCACCATTTTTCTCCATAATTCAGAAGCTTTGGTCTGATCATCATCAGCTGAATCAGTATGATCTGACTGCTCAGGATTATCATCCAGCTACCTTTGTCTCTCTCCTGTACCCACTAATGATATGCTTGCTCTCTTCTGTTCAACTTAAAGATGCTGGAAGTCTCAGTATCAACATGTGTGTGACAGCCTACAGCAAGCACTTGCAGCTCTGCAGATTCCTGCTTTCTGAAGCTGCCCATGTGGATCACATGCTGCAAATAAATGCTAACAGAAAGAACAAACGCAAATGTTCTCCTTCTTTTCCACATCAAACATTGAGTCTGGAAAATTTTATAGATGTTCTGTGCACAAGAGACTGACTTAGTGAATAGAAGAACAAGTGAGAAACCACACGCACCCCAAATACAGGGGATACATGTAGATCACCGGGAAGTTTCTATCATTCCCATGTTGTCATCCCAGGCTCTCAGGCCAGGACATTGGTCCTGCAAATAAATATTTATGCCTTCAGCCTCTCTGCTCTGGGAACAGACAATCCTGTGCTGTTTGCAGGTTCACTCTGCCTCAACCTGTACTACACTAGGTTAACCTGAGAAATGCAGCTGTGGGCAGCAGACATCTGGAGAGGGAACTCTGATGTGCACAGGTGGGTAGGTAAAAGCACGAGCTTACAATATTTTGGACAACAGATCTCTGCAGCCTCTAGATATCACTACAATACTGACATGAAATATCTATGAATATAAAGTGCTTAAAAAAAACCACCAGGAACAAAAGCACTGGGAACCAAGATGCGCATACTCTGTCTGTGTAAGAAACAGCATAAAAGGAGAGGCTCAAAGGCTGTCAGATTTATAGTGGATCAAGCTGAATCCACCATATAGATGAACAATGGTCAGTAATGGCATGTTAGGCAAGAGAAAGGAAAGCATCACAGAGGGATATACAGCAGGAATGGAACTTGCAAACCTCACAAAAGACTCATGCTCTCCTCTGCATCCCTCAGGCTTCAGCTTAAGCATACAGCTTTGGAGCCCATTATTTGAAGGAAGATGTAATCCTCTCAGCAGTCCTATAGATAAAAGCTAGAAGCTACAACCATCCAAGATCACTGTAAGAATGGAGTTGTGCAGAAGAGAAAGGGGAAGACTAAAGAGGGATTCAGTAGCTGTCCTCAGATACAGAAAGGGCTGTCACAGAGAAAAAGGGAGTAATTTTTTTTTTCATGTTTCTGATCACCAGAATAAGATACAATTACCTTAAATTGCAGAAGGGTTGCAAGGAAATATCAAAGAAAACTGTAGAAGGCTAAAGAGCTGTACAGTTGCCTGATGAAGTTGCAGAATTGCTGCTGCAAGCCTGGGTTAGAAACCAATTTGTCACACAGGAAGTCAACAGAGCTGATCTGGTTTTGGGGCAACCTGACCCAGATTTGCTGCAAGCTAAGATCCCTGATCTTTTTAGGTTCATTTCCTCCATCTGTCTTAAGAGGAGAGCAGCCTTCTTCTAAGCCAGCCTCATTCAGGCAGAACACCAGTTTATCCTAGGAACAAGAGGTTCTCCAAACTCCCCTACCCACTGCCAAGGACCATGGCTGGCCTTCACCTTCCCTCTGGGCGAGCTGAAGAAAACCATCTTTTTTCTAAGTCTCATATATTGAAGGAACTCCAGAAACATGCGGTGACCAGAGCAGAAGGCTCACAGGAAGGCACGGTTGTCACTTTTCATCAATATGTGCATGCTGCTGGATCCAGAGCACTAACCGCTCATCTCAGCATCCACACCTTGTACTAAAGTGAAAATAAATGGCATTTGGGTGACACAGCGACTGATGCATCGAAATACATTCTGACAGCTACTGACTCAGTTTCAGTAAAGCAATAAACAACAACTGTTTACTGACTTCCCACTGGCTCTGCCAATGGGCCAATTACAACATTGCTGTTTTCCTTTTCTGAGCAACTGCTGAACAGATCTTATGTAATAGTAGCAATTTAGGCCGGCAATATCCACTATAAGATTCAGATTTTGAATCTGATTCATTTATAACTGTAAGACAATCTGGTATTTGAAGACATTTTTTTCTGCAATTGAAAAGCCAGTAGTGTTAATATTGCTACATGATTAAAACCTCAAGTCATGTTAATTAAATTGAACCAGAACATCACTGAAATGACTTTTTACTGTGTATACCTGCAGTCAGGGTAGGTCAACTCACTGTCAGGTAATGAGAAGTTTGGATCTTTGCTTTGTTTCAGACAGGGGCAGAAGAGAAGTGACAGTCTGCCTGTGTGTGCCGCAGTGCTTGTGCTGAAATGCTCTGTCAAAGCCCCACCATGAAGGGTCTGCCCGACTGCCACATTCAAGCTGAACAAAATGCAGCAAACAGAAAGGCGTAAGCTGTGGAAAGGGAACAAGATGTTTCAGAGGTCTGTTTTCCTAATCAAAAATGACATTTGCAGCACAGGGAAGAAAGTCTCTTTTTTTAGATGATGAGGTATGACTAATCCTGGGAGTCTATGGTAACAGAGGAAGCACCAATTCAGTAAGTAGACCAAATACTTTGGGAAAACAACTGAGGGACAAGGAAGAAAAATGGGAGTAATTACATGATTTCTGTTAGATTTCCTTCTGAGAAACAAGAAGCAGAAGTGGCCCCCAGTCCTTTCCTTTCAATCATAATTGAGTACATTTAACACCATATTTCCCTGCAGGCTCTTCTCACGCACATAAGCCAACACTACTATCACACACATTTATAAGTTTGGTATCTTGTGCTAACTTTACATGACTTAAATTGTATCATTAACATTGTAAATTAGAGAAATGTCACACTGCAAGTGTGCATTTGCACACCACAGCACCTGCCAAGCAGATGGCATGCAATAACTATTTAAAACCAGCTCTTAACAGAGGTATGTTTTCAGGATACTTCAAGACCAAAACACCTCCTTCCTTGTAAAGGATATATACATGAGAACATTACACCTTTCCTTTTGTACTTCCGATTATACAGCCACAGATCTGAGGTGCAACATGAGACATATGAGTATTTAAGGCAATAAAACATCACAAATTCCTTGGTAACTATTGTAAGAGTCAGTTGGCACCTGGCCAAACCAGGATCTCAAAAACCCTGAAGCAACTTTACAACTGCTCTTTAAACCTTGACTCATGAGGGAGGATACCCTCAAAATGATTAAAAATTGATAAAAATGTCAATGCCAGGATCATGGTGTGTTTGGAGAATGGAGGCAGGAACAGGAGCCCGGGCTCTTGGCTACATGCTATAGCCAGATCCTACAGAAAATTGCACTGTTCTGCACAGTCCTAGTGCTGCCCATAAGGGACCACAGTAGGATCTTGTAGTGACTGAATTAACGTTCGTTGGTTAGTGTTTAGAGATTCTTTCAAAGTTATGTCCCATCTTTACTCCTTCAAGGCTTTAAAGGAGGCTCATCAAGAGGAAAAGTCTATTTTCAAAGAGAGTTGAATTTTCCACCTGAAATGAAGATGACCAGAGACTCTCCCATGTGGTGGAGAAGCACTGTGCTTCCTTCCCATGGACAACCCCAACACCTGGAGAAACTGACTGGGAATAACAAGTGGTGCCATTACTGCTGAAATGTCAGGTCCGTGGGCATATACAGAATGGTTTACAGATCCTCTCGGCATGCAGCTAGCCAGTTCCAGCTGTACATGAAAGACAAGATCAAAGTTTGCCTGAAGGAAACACTAAAAATGTTGGCTGGTTCTGGCAGATACTGCAGAAATGATATCTTTTGACAAAAATGTCCCAGCAGAATACAAATGAAAGTAGGAGAGTCCTGTTCCAGTGATGTAAGTTCCCTCCAACATCCTGGAGATCGGATAATTGTTTTCATAGGCCATGGACTGGATCCAGTGTGGCAAATACAATGTCACTAAGCTTTCAGAGCCTCTGGCTGTAAGAACAATAGTAGGAAAAGCTGTGACGGCTCCACATCCATACCTTTCATCAGGCCAAGGTCTCCAATCAGTGGTTCAATGTCACAGCTATTACTAGCATACCTCTGGGGCCAGTTGTTCTTTTCCAGTTAACAGTTAAAACCTTTTTTTTTAAGAAAGACAGCTGATTCTTACAGGTTCAACTCCTATAAGTGTGAGATGAATAAGGTCTTGCTTTTTGCTCCTGGAGTATCCCTGGCACCCTTAATCCATTCCCTCAGATCCTTTTCTGAGCTGTTTGATTTCTTCTGTTCACTTCTTCGCCAACAATCATTATTCATTCTGCCTTTCTCCTGTACCCAGTAAATTTTCCTTCTCCCAGAGGGGAGGGGTGTCTGGCTCTGCCGGCTCTCTGACTGAGATCTCAAGTCAACAAGGAAACCCACACAATGGACAATGCCACCCGCTGAGTGTCAGCTTGATGTCAGATGTTTCTGGAATGAAAATGAGATCTGTGCAGACTGCAGAACTTTTTTTCAGCCTCTGGATTCATGCTGAAACCACAGGCTGCCCTCTCCATTGCACACCCACTTCATATTTGACTGGTCTGTTGCCTTCAAACCAAGGCACCCTAAGCAAGGTGTCTGCTGTCTATACAAGCTTAGTTTCTATGCCTGCACTTTCCTCAGCCTGCACTCACAACCAAGGGTATGGATGGATCTTGTAAGTGCTTTCAGCAAGGAATCACTGCATCTTCCTTCAGGTACTCAGTCAAAACTGTCTTGGGAAAGAGTTAAAGTCATCAGCATAGAAATCTCAAGAACTCAGCACCCTGCTTTCTAGGGAAGCTGAAGATCTGGGAACGCTGCATAGCAAATGTAGAGGGAAGAGTGAATATTTATGCATTTGTCCAAGATCAAAGCTACCTCTGGCCCCAGGAAGGAGGGATGCTGAGAAAACTGAGGAAAGGCGACAGGCTGTCAGCAAGATCCAAACAAAGTCCTGAAAAAGTCATGTGGGGACCCACCCTCTGGGATGGAGGTTTCAAGATATTTCTCAGGCATACTAACGGATGGCATTCAAAGCTCTTTAACCAATCTAAAAACATAAGCTCTCCCAACACAACCCAAAAAATGAACAGCTGCCCAAGGCTCACACACCAAGCATATCTATCACGCTGAAGACAGGTGAGGATCTCAGCAGTGGACACCAGTTTAGCCTGGATGGAGCAAGGGACTCTGCCACAGCCCATGCTTTCATACCCACCCAGTGCTGCCTCCTGACCCCACAACCCGGGCTGATGGGTTCAGCCAGGATCTTGGCGGGTAACACTATTGGCTTTGAGAGGGCAGCACAGGGCAGGCAGGACTGCTCTTGCCCTCATCTCGTCATGCTCAGTGTGGCCACTAGTCCAAAGTCTTCAGTGCTTTGTCATGAGCACAGCCTGAGATGTCACTTGACCATCCTGCAAAGGTGGATCCCAGCATCAAAACCTTGCCGGTTTCCCTCCACTAATAGAAAAACAAAGCCACCAAGCTGAATGCTCAGCAGCCCTTTTCTCTTTAGCACACCACTTTCAACTTGTCCCAAGAGATGGAGAGCTCAATCATCAGATTTCCATATTTATAAGGAGTTTCTCTTTAGCCAAGCTTGTGACAGAAATAACCCCAGCAAACATGTCTGAGGGGTGGGGATGTGAAAGCCAAGGGAGATCTCAAGTTGCTCACTACCTTGGCATAGCTTTCCAGCCCTGTGTGAGAAATTGTGAGGGCACAAATCATTTCGGATTCTAAAATAGGAGCTCGCCTCGCCCCCGCCCCCCACGCTTATGTCTCCGTGACTAATTAGCATCTGAGGGGATACAGATTCTCCTCTGATAAAGAGCTGTTTGGCTCCCTTCTCCCCTGACGCATTTGTATTAGAAATATCCTCATTATGTGACTAATCAGGGAAGCTGAGACAAAGGCACAGAAGCCGACTTAAAAGGAAATTGCTGATTTTTATAAACATGGTTTACAAATTATTGTCTCCAAAGGGCAGGGATACTTCTTCCACTCCTGATCCTGAAAAAAAAAAGTGCAAAATTGAGGCCTCTGAAGAAAAAATTATTTTTATTCCCAGAAGTGGCAGCTTTTATCATTTACCCTATTTGTTAAACTTGCTCCCAATTCCTTGGTTATTGAAGAGCTGCAGTCTATGAACTGTAAAGGTGCTGGAGAGGCTGCCAGCCCCACACTGCCTGCTGGGGCTGGGCTCAGCAAGGTGGCTGACAGCCCTAGTGCTGCCAGACAGAAAATGGCAAGCCTGGTTAGTGTTTTACCACGTTGAGCTTAAAAGTCAGGGGCACCAAAAATGCCAGCCGCATTCCTGGCCATCCCTTGAGAGTGTCTGAAGATATTTAGTGCTGTTATCTTTCATGTAGCACAGAGGGCTGAACAAAGACTGTCGAGTACTTTAAATTTTGAGGTAAACTGGGCTTGGCAGGAACTTACTGAAATAAAGGCAAGTAGACACCATTTAGCAGCACAAGGGGAGCATTTTTATAGGAAAATTTGTTTCCCCTCTGTGCTCTCTGCAATGGAGCGGGTGTCTATTTGGCTCCAGCTTGTGTTCTCTGCCCCCCTTCAACAGCAGCAGAAAGAGATATCAGGCCACACAGCTTTCACCTCGCTTTTCCTTCGAAGGAAGACCCTTTATCAGCCGAAATCAAGCCATCTTTCCCCAGCCTCCTTCGAGGAGCTGCAAGAGGTTGTGGAGCACGGGAGGAAAGACCACATGAGGTGGGAACAGGAGGTTGAGGGAGCTCATTGCACGCACAAAAAGCCAAACCAGATCCCTGGTTGAGCTGGGAAGGGAGATGAAAGGGTCACCACAGCATCAGTGCTTCCTGGGACAGGCTCAGGCACACACACACCAGCTCTTGTTCTTTAGTCAGCATCCTCCAGGCTGCTGCTCCTTCTGCTGTGGAGACACAGACTGGTCCCAAAGCCCTGCAGTGAGGCTCCCAAAGGCCTTGCTGGAAGGCAGACTGCTGTGAGCCATGGAAGGTTTTGCCTGCTTTCCCTACTGAGGGTGAGTGCCCAGATCTTTGCATTTTGACTGTTTTTTTCACTTCTGGGGTGAAATTTTGCATTCTGGACATTTCTCTGAACCTGATTTGAAATCCATATATATATTTATATATAATTTTATATACATTTTTTTTGTTGTTGGGGTGGAATGCTGAGAAGATATTTTGTCACTGTGAGCCCTCCCCTCTAAGTGATATCCCATTCACCATCTGCAGTCCAAGGCTGAGCTGATGAGGGCAGGGGTCTGGCAGGGTACGAGCAGGGAGGGAAAGTAGGGTCTGCCAGGAGGACTAGAGCTGACTGGAGAAGGGGTTGGGGGAAACAGACTGGATGGGTAGGCAGGAGCGGAAATGTGAATGGCTGATATTCCTATAAGAACAGGTTCAAGAAGACCAGGAAGAGACAGGACAGGGACAGTGAAAGGCAGTCAGGGTTAGGGGTTAGAAGCACTAGAGGACATAATTGTCAGACATCTGCAACATGATGCATCTCTGTGCTCCGCCAGGGCTTGCGCACATGAAGGACAACAATCAACCATTGCTGTGACCTCCCCAGCTGGTCCCAGACTACCTTTGAGTGAATCTTCAGAAGCCTTCTTGCAATGAAGGTATTTAGGAACCCAGCTGGCTCTGTGGCCTGAACTCAGCTAAGGCTGGTGGCACGGAACAATGTGCTCAGATGGCCCAGAGCCATGCTGGTGCTGCTATGCCAGACCATGCTGGGGTTTCCTTATAGTACGTGTTCCTCAGTTAAAACTGCAGGGAAACTGACATTAGAAAAAAAACCCAGCAGGACTGGTTTGCCAAGCTCTGAAATACAGCTACTGCAGCCTTATTTGAGCCCCTGCAAACTATGTGCTACAAAACAGTCTTTAATGACATACTCGTGTCAACACTTCCCCTCAGTAATTCAGGAGCTAGCATGGACCTACACTGGAGATGAATCAGGGTTATGCAAGGAAGGAACAGAATCCCAAGTACATGATTTCTTACAGAAGTTGCAAGTCATGCAGGCAAGAGGGAAGCAGAGTGCACATGAGGAAAGATGACCTTGGGGTTATACAACATGGGGCTGTCCTTCAAGAACTGGGACCTCTGTGCTTTTACATGAAATGTGCCAAGTCTCTAAAACCAGATTTCCCACAAAGGGTCACTAATAAGGTCGTCCTTCTCTGCTGGGGTCCTGGATCACAGCCCTGCAGTATGATATGATGAGTGCTTACAAATGCTACCAAAGTGCGTGGGAGCTGCACTTTAAGTAGGTAAAAAGGTATGAATCAGGAGCGGGGAAAAATCATCAGGCAATAGGTATGTTGCACTGAAAACCCCAAACAATCTTCTGGCCTAAATCAGTCTCTGCCTGAAGCCCTTATCTGTCCAGTCAGAAGATCATGAGAAAGAGGGAAGGGATTTTGAAAGCACTAGGGGCATCTGGTAAGGCTACCTAATCCATCCCCTTACCTAGCAGTAGGGCCGCAGAGATGGACAAGGACTTTTTGAAGTGCTCAGACATGATCTGTCATGACAAATGCCATGGACTAGCCCACAAAATTACTTACTTGGCCATTTGAGGAATTCTGATTTTATGCCTTTCTTCATCTTGCATGTGCATGGCTTGGCCATGTCTTTCTTCACCCAGCAGACCTATCCTTCCCTGTGACACACTGGTGTGTCTCACAACCCTATTTGCAACTGCCGGTCTCAGTCCAGCCATGATTGGGACAACGTGCTGAATAACAACAAACTCTCTTCTGTTTGTGAAGGGGCAGCAATGCCAACAGCCAATGCTCCCATCTTGTATGCAAGCCCTCAATTTATTACCCCGTTTACACCTTTCTTTTTTCTTTTCTTCCATCCTGCTGACCTTCAGATCTAGTCTGTTTACTGACCACTCACTCATCACATGCTCCAGAGGTGCTGTTCCAGCCTGCAGCTTCTCACGCTCACAACAGTGTGTTCCGCACTCTGGCTTCATTTACCCACAACCATCCTTCTAGTCTGAAGGTCAGTTTACAGTTTTGCTAACCACCAATTTCTCGTTCCCACAGCAACCCTGCCAGTTTCCTTGCCAGCATCACCCCGCTGCCTGTACAGCCGTTTTCCACTGAGAGCTGGGAGAGTGGGAGCACTCAGTGAAGGAACAGCAAGGGAAATATAATAAATCAGAGCCGTAGCACCAATCTTTACCCTGATCTTACCAAAGGCCTGTGCTTATTCACCACAAATGAGGTAAGAAACCTCTTTCAGGATGATCTGGCATTTGGGGAAGTTCCCTTTCAAGCCCCAGAAACAAGAAGGCTGCCAGAGGTACTGAAAAAAGAATGCCTACTCTTTTTCATACTGTTCATTTTCACTTTCGTGTAGAACCCTGCATCCTCCTCATCCATTAACTGGTGTCTTGTGCCAGTAGGTCCATAAACTGTAGGAATGCATTTGCATCCCAGGCTCTTCCCCTCACCCCACTGACTCAGCTTTGGGATCTGCGTTTTTCAGTCACACTAAGTCCTTAATATCTTGTGTTCTGGAGTAGGACTTTGGGTATCTACTAGCCTCTTATCTCTTTTTTCTACATCCTTGGTTATTCTTCTCTTCCTAGTATGCCTCCTACTATTTGCTTCTTTGAGAAGAAACAATCCCAGTTTCACTGCTTCTTTCTGTCGTGGTTTGAGCCCTGAGGGCAACTGAGCACCCTGCAGATGTTCACTCACCTCTTCCACTCCTCAGGAATGGGAAGGAGAAAATTAAGTAGAAATGGCTAAGGAATCCAACTATGGACAGGGAGGGGTGGCTCACCCATTATGGTCACGGGCAAAAGACAGACTTGTTAGGAGAAGAAAAGAAAATATCACTTTAATTCAAACACTAACAAAAACAATACTTAACGGACAAGGTGAGACAGTGAGAAGTGACAGCATGTCCAAAAACACCTCCTCCGACCCTTCCCTTCTCCCCGGGCTCAGCTCTGCTCCCCATCTCTCCCCCTCCTCCCCCAGCGGCGCAGGGGGCAGGGGATGGGGGTCACAGTCAGCTCCTGCTCCTTCCTTCTCGGGAGGTGGGGGAACACCACACATCCCTCCCCTGCTCCCCGGGGCTCCCCTCTCACTGCAGACAGTCCTCCACCAACCTCCTCCAGCGTGATCCCTCCCCACGGGCCGCAGCAGCTCCCGAGCTGCTCTGGAGTGGGTCCCCCCCGCGTGTTGCAGTCCTCCCAGCGCCGAACCACAACAGCGGGAGCCGCTTCTCCCCTCAGAGTCCCGGCTTGCTTTAAGCACAGCCTCCTGCCCTGGCGTGGGCTCCTCCACTGGCTTCATGTCAGGCTCCGCTCCACTGTGGACCTCCACGAGTGGCAGGCGGGCAGCCCTGCCATCTCACCATGGGACACAGGGGTCTCTGCTGCAGCACACCTTCCCCCTTTTCTTCTGCTGACCTGGGTGTCTGTCCTTCTTGCAACTCCTCCTCACAAAACACCACCTCCTCTCAGGATCCCCTTCTTAAATAAATTATTGCTGAAGTGCAACCACCATTGCTAATTGGCTTGGCACTGGCCAGAGGTGGGTCTGACTTGGAGCTGGGGGAGCTTTTGAGGAGCTTCTCACAGGGGGTCCCTTCTGTAGTCCCGTCTCCCATTACCAAAACACCATGCCACAGAAACCAGCACACTTTCTTTCTTGTCACAGCACCAAGCTCTTCCTGATTCCACAATATCCTTTTTAGGTCAGGCGATCAGAAACACACACCATGTCCCAGGCAACGTACTACTGATCTAGAATGGCTTCACAGTTTTTTGTCTGCATTTTAATTTCCCTGAACTTTTGTTTGCCTTTTTGTCTCTGTCACCACACTGCACAGATGGCTTCATTCGTGTTCCCTGCTGTGACGTTATTTTCCCTGAGTCTCAGCTTTTCTACCCTCCTTCTCATCTTTCAAAGTGTTTTTGCAGGAGAGGTCTGAACCATTATCCTCTATTTTATATTTGGGAAAACCGAAATACAGAGAAGTGAAGCTGCCCAACACAGGAGCAGCAAAGCTGGATGCTCTGCCAGGGTTCTTTCCCCTGCAACAAGAGCATCTTCATAAATGCATTTCCACCGAATACATTTCGTAGCATGCAGCAGAAAGCAATAAGTACCAATATTATACTTCAAACTACACTGCAGGGGAAAAAAAAGTGGTCAGGAGCTGCAGTTCCAGGAATATATTACAGTCCTGAAAAGTGGTCCCTTCCTGCAAGCATCTGATATTAAGCAGAAAATTACATAAACAAATCACAAGACTCACAGGCCAGACCGTTCCCCAGACATTTTAAAGGTTGGTCTCAGCATACAGGCTTATTTCCTCATCTTATCATCTTCCTTTTCCAGCAAAATGTTTTTCCAGAATTGCCTTGTGAATGGCTTCATGCTCTTTGCTCAGTTAATTTTCTCAGGAACTTACTCTTTTCTTATTATCATCAAGACTACTATAATTCAGACTGAACATCCCAATGTTTCATTGATGTCACACATCTGTGATCAATGTAGAATTGCCTCTCTACCAATCTTTTACATCTGACAATTTCTTCTCCCTATGAGTCTCACTCACGTAAGGAGCTTGCAATTAAAAGGGGAAGAGCAACACATGATCTTAAAAAGTAAATAAAAAATGCACAACTTTCCTCCTCAGGTACCTTCTCAGTTGTAAGTTTGGAGGCTAACTCCATGTTTGCATCTGCTTCTTTTGCTGTGCACAGTGTGTACAGAAAGGTGGAGACTATATAAGAGTCAACAAAAAGAACGGTATCTTCTGCAAGGATTTCAATTTGCTTTGTAGGTTGCCTATAGAATTAATATAAAAGGAAGCATTAAGAAGACCTCTTATTACCACTGAAGCCTTTTAGCTTAATGAGGATGGCTTAGACCATACATTCAGATCCAGGAGAGATGGTTCACATAAAGTTTATGTAGAAAAGGTCCCTTGAGTCTGGTTCTACCTCTTTGTCTCCATAGCTTTCAATTAACACTGTGGGTGGGCACTGAAACACTTTCAGCTCATTATTCTCTTTTCAAATACTGGTGGACATAATATACTTAGCTGAAACAGCCCATTGTTGATTTTTTAAATTCCATTATCGTTAAGAAGACAGGCATGGGAAAGAGATAGTTTTCTTTACCTACTAGTTCCATCTTTTGCAGGGTAGAAGCAGCTTTGTGCATTAATGTAAGGTTTGTAACATCTGTGCTGCCGGAAAAAAGCTATCTGAAATGTAAATCTTCAGAGCAATGGTAGATTGAAGCTGAACTCAGGCACTTGACTTATGGAGGCACAAATCAGGAACGTTGCTGGCTCAAATATCCAGAAGCCTCCGAATGAAATAAAAAATGGTAAATAAATTGTGGTGTCTCTGGGTGATCATTCTCATTATCTGGCTATACGAGATAACAAGAGTATCACTGAAGAAAGATTGCCATTAGCTGCTAATTGAAGGCACTTTCAGAAAGTGCTGCTTAAACCTTGAAAGATTGACTGTCTTTCCAACTGCTACCTAATGTGTATGTTAGAGCTATATTAAAGCAGTCTCACTAGGTCCCTGACCCCAGCACCATGGCTCAGACAGAGTTTCCGATGCTTTAGATTAAATTAGTGTTTTAAAAAGCTCATCTACATATAGACTAACCCCTAGGCATATCTTCAGCATCCTTTGCTGCATACAGATTTATCTAATGATGTTCATGTTGTACAAACACAAGATACCTAAGTGCATTGTAATGACCTTCAAAAGAGGCAGCAGAGCCCTGGCCCATTACAATGTATAATCACATAATGTACCAACAACACAAATCATAACAATTAGCCTGTAAGATAAGTGCAGCTATCTCAGGACATGATTTTAGGTTCACTTGCTCTTTACTGCTTTTTCACATACCTTCTTTAGCTCTTACCATCTTCCTCTCCTAATTCCCAGACCTCTTATTTTCACTCACTAATGGGAACCCATTTGTCTTAAAGAGGGTCTCCTGTCAAGATAATAATTCCTGGGTGAGACATCTCACTTCCCATGAAGCAGACAGCCTCTACCCTACCTGTAACCTGTGCTCTAACCTAGCAAAACTCGAAGGCTTTCAATTTACTTTAAACTGGTTAAAATTTCCATATAAAGTTCTTCTCTGTCTCTACAATTGTTCAAGCAAAAATCCATCTTGTACCTACTTTACCTCTAAAGCAATATTTTCAATCAAAGCTACAGGACCATCTATCATATCTGGAAATTGAGTATCACTACAAGAGGTTGTGTAAAGTGCCTGTAGATCCACACCTTTTAATCGAGGGGTGTGATGTGGGATGATCTTGAGACAGCACACAGAGGTGGGTGGCCTGAGCCCAAGAGAACAGGGTCATGGAAACAGAAATAGGGTCACAGCCAGAAAACACCCAGAACAACCCAAGTGGTTCATCTATGCTAGAGAGATCAACAATTTCATTGTAATCTGTGTTTCCTCCAGTTTGCACAGCCAGTAGGACAGCAGGATAAATAAATGCTAAGAATGACATTAAGACTGCGTTATGTTTAGTCACAGGATAGCTGGTGTACATCTACCATGCCTCTATCTGTTTTTTATGCTTCCACTTCTGCAGTATTTGCAAACATCTGAAGCAGAACAATAATCAACACTGAGTATACACCTGTGCTTATAGAGGGAAAGGTAATTCATTTGAATTTCCCACCCCTGTCATTTCAGAAGAAATAGTTCACAAGAAGCTGTGAACTATTTCCTGTTTGTAGGAGAGCTAATAGACTTTAACACAGCAAAATTAAATTATTCTGATCTTACATATGTAAAATCCCTGCAGAATTGCTTTGAGCAGAAATGGATATTAAATTGCACAAACAGTGCAGTTTAGGGCCATTTACTCCAACTGCTCCAAGGACTTTTCAGATATAACTACTCCCCCAGCTATAATGGGGCAGGGTTCAGGGAGTTTGTGACTGCTTTTGAAGTTTCCAAAACCATCTGTATGGCTGAACTCCAGTTTGAGCTGCTAGTTCTCAGGTCCAGCTTTTTACATCAATCAAATTATGGAGGTAACTGCCTCCTGCCATCATATCCACCATAATCCTGAGGTGCTGACAGTGACCCATGCACAGAGACAATGTGTGGCATCTTAATTATACAGGAGCCGTGCCAAACAGATTTTTATTTACAACCATGCCCAGCACCTTGAATCCAGACACTCCTGCTCATTCTGCATAAACATTTTGGTAATTGTTCTATATTTCCATCGCACTGGTGGGTATCCAATTGTATTAACACGCCATGTTTTAAATCCAGGAATGAAAAGTACACCATGTAGAACAGAGACTAGTACTGTGGTTCATAGAGAGCCAAGACGTATCTCACAAAAGCATAGCCATGTGGAGAACACAGATGCTGAAGCTGAACTCTTTCCCCACTTCAGTTTAACTCTTCACTGACTCTACTCCCTGCTGCACCCAGCCACAGTTGTACTGTGTGGCTTCTCCTGAAGAATGTAATTTCACAAAGGCCTCCAGAAGTAGCCTAGGTCTCATATCATCAATACAGTTTACAGGAGGTAATTATCACAGTGAAGGTGTTTTCTTATGAGAGAAGAATCCAACCCACTAACAATCAGCAAATAGGGTTTCTTATTGAGCTCCTGACAAGAGGACCTTCTGCTCCTTCTGTCAGTGTGACTCCTTGAGAGTTCTACCTGCAGATGACTGATACAGACTAGAGTATGGAAAATCACTTTCCAGTCACATCCCCACAAAGAGCATGAACTAATAGAGACAGGTGAACACAAAACAGTATATGATAATGACTTGAATCAGGACCTCAGCTATTCAGAAACTTTTACTACAAATGCAATGCATTTCCCCTTCAACCACAGTTGACTGCCAGGCTGACAAGTCATTCACCCACAAACTGTGACATTTGCTGGCAATATGTTTTTGTATTTCTTCCCTCACTTACAACAGCACAGTTCAGCTGGCAGTACAGGCTGGCATGCTGCTTTTTGCTTGAAAGAGGGGGTATGGCTCTTATGGCAGCATAGGCTGCCTTAACATCTGATCGTCTCCTCTTCAAAGCTGTGGTGCTCACCAGCCCAGAGAGCCTGAGCATCTGCTGCAACCCCTGCAGGGACGCAGTGAGGTTGAGATCACACCACTCCGTGCACATGCATCCAGCCCAGCTCTTACTGCTGGAGCCATGTCCTCAAAGACAGCATCCAGTTCTGTGAAGCCACTGCAGCTGGGCTACGCTGACTCACAGATTCTGCTGGCACAGCAAAGGGGGGGAGTTGGTGCATCTCATGCCTTATTCAAGATGACTGTCACAAAAACACTGCAGGTGAAAAAAAATAAGAGTCTCTAAGCATGAGAATCCTACATCTGTTTAAGTCCATGAGGTAAGTGTCCACACATCTCTGCAATATGAAGATTCATCCCTGCTTCCGAAGTGGAAGATTATATTTTATCTGAGCAAGCTTGGTATTTTATATGAAAATATCTTCTTTTTAGCAAACTTTCCTCAGTTGACACAATGATGGAAATAAAGTTTCAAGGTTTAAAACAAGCGTCTTTGACAAAATTGCACTCAGTACCTCCCTTGTAAAACCATTTCCAGCTGGAGGAACTTTACATTTCCATTCAGATCTCTCTAGCTGAAGATGCTGCACCAGTGCTGAGATTTAAGAAAAGAAGTCAATACTTTTGTTCCCTCATTTTAAAAGAAACATTTTAAAGGGGAGAGGGACAAGACTTCAATGCAGAATTACTGGAGTAACACTATACTTACACTGCAATGAAAATAGCAAAGTCTTACTTGAGCCCTGCCAAGATATCAGGATTTAAGATCAAAATACAAGCCACACCAGGATGGAAGAGGCTGCTTTCATCTCAGCCAGTGTGAGAGCCATCTGTTAAGAGATTCACTTATGTTGTTGGAGTAACAATTCCACAGCTGTTCTCCATGAATTAAAAAGAAAGTACAAATCTGAAATAATTGTTTGTATTTCAGAAAATGGTTAAGGAGACTATTTCATTTTTCTGCATTTCAAAACAATACAAGAAGGGAGATGCCACTGGCAAACTCCTTTCTCAGGAGAAAATAGGAAAGCACATCACTTTAATCCAAAATGTATCAGTGGTCTTCTACATTTTATAACCCAAGGAATTTCATTTAACACACATTATATTCTGTAACAGATCATTTGTTAACTGCACTAAGGTACTGATCCCTGTCTGCTAATTATACCTCCCAAACAAACTACAGATACATTCACAATTGAAGACCCTGAATATTATGTGTTACCTGCAAACAGAGATAGAATTAAGTAAAACAAAGAGTAAGGATCTCTAGCCTCTTCCCTACCAAAAGAACTGCTTATCTAGAGCTCTGTTTTTCAGTCAAATGAAGGCTCCCCTCCTGTTTCTGTTTATTTTGACGACTAGGGTAAGCCTCAAGCAAACTGGCACCTATTCAAACACTGCAGAAGCACAAGATGTCAGTTTTCATGTCCTGTGCCCAAGCCAACTGAAGTAATTATTGAAGACCCTACTCAAACCATCTCCCATGGCACCTGAAATGCCCTTGGCTCCCAGTGCAGTGGGCAGATGAAGATTCTATATTTAGACTGCTGGCTCCAGATGTCAATCCCAGCCAGTGTGATGGCTTCTTTTCAGGAGCCAGGACATAACAGCTTTAGACAGTGAGCACCCTGAACTGTTCACTGCTCTCCTGAACTTAGATGCACGTGATCCCAATCCCTACTGACTCCTGTGTAGCCTTAGCTTGTTTCTTCCTGTGCCAGCTGTGACATTGCCACTCCTGTTCTCCATGACCACTATGATGCATCAGTGATGGCTGAAGGTGTGCATCACAGCCTTTAATTAGTACAGTCAGCAAAGCATTTCATGAAGCAGCAAACCTCAACCATCAAGATGCAACTCTGCATAAGGAAAAGGATTAAAATCCAAACACAACTGTGGAACACACAAACTCTAAATTACAATCATTATTATTCTTTCATGTACAGAAATCTACATATATATTTTTTTTTTACCCTGCAGGTACCAAAACCATGACTGAAACTAATTAAATGTAGCCCTTTCAGGAGTGTTATCTAGTGGATCTTGGTAAGGTAAAGATAGATTACTTTCCATTTAAACCAGACTAAGATGGAAAGACCTAGGAATGTTAAAAAAATAATAAACATAGAAGAATGTAATAATTACTTTAATTTTTTCAAAAAACTAAACTGCTTTTGAGAGACTGTCCTCTCAACTTTATGGACTCGCAGAACATTACTGGATATGTAGGCTGTGCAGCACCATAAACTGTAAAGATCAGAGATACTGCTCCAGGCTACCAGTGTAATTTTCCACTGGATGGTTTTCATTTACAATTCACTTATTGTATCTGGAAATCTAATTGTAGCCAAGTACATTTTTGGGTTGTTCAAGGTATAATAAAGAATCAAATAACTTAGAAAGGCAGCTTTAACTTTATAATTAGAAATGTTTGCTATTTCAGGTGCTCCTCCCTCACATATTTATGAATTCCCTATTACACCTTTCAGTGTGTTGTAAAAATAAATTATGAAAAGCTGCAGAGCGAATCACAGATACATTAAGAAACAGGGAAGAGAGAAACAACGCAGCAGGAGTCTGGATAAACCTGAGACAGCAGAGTATCTGGATATTCATAACCAAAGTGCTTTCCTGTAGGAGTGAGTATAGACAAGCAATGTCTGTATTTGATTCCCAGGAGGCCCATTAAACACAAGGTGACAGTGGAAATTGGTCCCCATTTCTGCACTTATGAGATGTGAATAGTTTTATCAGAAGATTTCAGAGGCACACACAGAGGCTGTGCATTGGCAGCCACCATCCCCATGTAACCTGGCAGCAACTACCCGCTGGAACATCTAGAGATGCTCCTCCAACCATTCCACGGCCCCAGTTAATCCTAACACTTCAGATCCTTCAGCGCTGCTGGCAGCAACCCAGCCTCTCCTAGGAAAACTGACTGACAGCAGCCTGTAGTGCTGGGGGCAAGGCAGGCCATCCTTAAGAGCCATGCAGTCTCTCCAAGTTAAATGCTGACACGTGAAATCAGATCTATTGCTGCTAAGGGGACAGCAATTTCACCATCCCAGCAGATGGCCAGCATTGCTTTCTTCTGCAGCTAGTTTGGCGAGATCAAGAGTGAGATCAGTACAAGGTTTGTTTCATATGTAATTTTTTATAGGGGGTCTCATATAGCAGAATTCGGTCTTTATGAAAATTTGTGGTTTTCTGTCCAAATAGCTTTGTAATGACTCTTTCTTATTGTCTTTGCTGGACCGGAACTGGCAGCTCAAACGTGAAAGGTTTTCTACCATCTCATCAGTTCTCAGACTCCATAATTTGCCTCCTTAAGGAGGACTATGAAAACCATGTCAGGGAAGACACAAGAAATAGAAGCTTGAATTTAAAAGCCCCAGGGTCAGTTGGTCGAATATGAGTGGAAGGAGCATAAATAGGTGCTTGAATGAAAAAATTTTCTTTAAGTTTATGGAATTTAAGACTTAACCCTTTTCTATTGTTGCCCCTGAACTGGATGTTAAGGAGCAGTGCTGACCAGCAAGCATTTCTAATTTCAGTATTTTCTGCCCTGTATCAATGCAAGTTATTTTCTCTTTAAAATGTACAAGGCTATGATTGCCATTCCAGAATATTAAAGGAAGCACCACATATCAACTCTTCTATAGACTCTCTCTCCCTCTTCTACCTGTTAGCACAGTTTGGATGTTGCTACAAGCATCCTGAATGACATGGGTGATGAAGATAAACCCTCCTTAAGGCCATGTGTCACAAATATCCTGTGAACAGTCACAAAAAGGAGGTCAGGAATCTTCTAAAAAAATAAAGCAGAGCTGGACATAAGCAGAAGATTGGACACCACCTCAGTTCTGTGGGGCTGCTGAACCCTCCTGCTGCATCGCTACAAGCTGTACCAACAGCCAACATCCTCCTGTCCACCCCGTGCACAGGCAGCCGCCAGCCAGCCGCACGCTGACAGTGCTGGGAGCACAGCTCTGGATGCCAGCAGTACACCACTCACCCTGGTCAGGCTGCACAGAAGTTCAGCGAGCATACGGACACAGCTTGGCAGGTTTTCCTTCTCTTTCACTGTTATTTTTTGTGTGTTCTGTTATTTTTTGTGTGTTCTGTATTAAGTGGACATATTGCTGGTGGCTGTTTTTTCTGTTTCGTAGCTTTTATCAGCAGAGATTTCCATGCTTAAGATGCAAGATTGCAGACCACACTCTGCTCACAGTCCACCAAGGAAACCTGAAGAAAAACCTTTTCCTTTAATGGCATTCCTTGAGTTTTACATTAGCTTAACAGCATGCTTCTGCAGCCCCACTGCCTTGTTAAGCACTCTTTTCACTGTCAAAACAAAATGATGAGAGAGAATATAACATCTAAGATTAAATCCTCTTTCTATATATATAAGAACATGAATGTTGCTATACAATCAACATGTAAAAGGTTTATTTGCATTTAATATCTTTTGTATTAAATTCCCATTAGGCTGCCCAGCCAGGTGATCTGCACATGCAGAATACTGAAAAGATGACAGGAGCCAGCTATCTTGGCTCTTATGCCTAAAAAGTGAGAAACCCTGAACCCTAAAACTGCATTAACATGTATTACGGAGAAGAAAGGAAACTTCTGACTTTGCAACCTGAGGAAACATTAGCTCTAGCCTAAGGATGAAAGCTAGGAATTAGACAATTTGATAAATGCAGTGACTCTGTCGATTAGGAATGTTTAACAGGAGATTAAAATTAAAATTCTTACAAGTTTCAACATAAGCAAGGGGATCAGAGAAGCTATCAAACGTATTACTGCCTGTCCCACTAAACAGGCTGCAGTGGATGGACAGGCTGGCAAAAAAGCAAAGATGCCCAGGGCTTTTGCACAGAGCGATGCTGCCAGCTCTCCCTTCTGCAGTGACCGTGTCCGCAGTGCTCCCAGGATGCAGGGCATTCCAGATCACACTCTCCCAACTACAAGGGCTTTAAAAAAAATGAGACTTTTATCTATCATAAAATACCCCCTTGGTATAATATGACTAACTGTGTGATGAAACAATGTCCCATATGCCTTGTTGTGTTCCTAACTGCTTTAACACAGCTCTAACCACAGCAGGTACAGGTAGCATATTCAGAGCAGTGACATCCACCTGCAGAACACAGGTACCTAGATCTCACCTTAGGATTAGATACACAATACTCATACACAGAACAGCAACTGAGTGGCCATTCATTCATTACATGAGATGTGCATCAGACTAACTAGCATCTCTCCACTAATACTCTGAAGAGAGAAGGATTTGGTTTATTATATCCAGACAGCACAATTGGCTCTCAGTGTTGAAACTCATTTGAATGTGACAAGTTCATCCTGTGTTATCGGCTGGCCCCGGTTTTACCAAGGATCACCACCTTTCTGCCATAGAAATCACCTCTGCAAAGGATCAGCCACATGTCCCAAGACAGGTGTTTCTGCTCTGAAGTAATTTATTTTCTACAGCTGCAAGGTTAAAACTTTTTGCAAGATCCCCTAAAGCAGAAGCACGTGCTCTCTGGAGTTATTTTCTTCAGTAGTTAGCATTGCCACTAATGGCACAGTAAGCATGTCAGCTAACATAGGGGCAGTTTTAGCTCTGCAATGCTGTTATCCTACTCTCCATCCAAGGCTCCAACAATTTTCCCACCTCCAGACTGGCCACAGAGCTGCATCATCACACCAGCAGCTCCCAGCTCATCAGCAAAAATAAATTGAGGGTTTTCTAAGGCCATTATTCAGGTTCTCCCTGAGCTTACCTCTCAGCCCAAGAGATAAAAGACTTTACTTTAAAGTCAGTATAAAATGGTTGCAGATAACATGGTCATGCTAGCAGACTCCAGCCAACGGGGAGGAAAGGATAACTCTAAGGCATTTCAGAGCTAAAATCATGTCACTGAGCCTATAGAAGTGTTTAGGGCCATAATGATATGCTGGCCATGATGATAGGCAGCAGACACCTAGTTATCTCAACTGCTGCAGTTTACAGAGAACAAAAATATAAAGAATTAATTTTCTTTCAAGTCTATGGTACCTTTAATAGGATTCCCAGGCCTAAGGTAGAGAACAAGAAATGCAGGGAAGAGAAATGGAAATGCTAGAGATAACTAATTTTAGAATCAACCACATGCTGTTTGCTTGCAGCTGGTGAGTGACCTTTGCATTATTCTCAGCTAGCAGGAAATTCCAGTCTACATTAATAAGCAGAATATTGTTCACTGTTCCAACAGCGCTTGCTTTAAAGGTTTTCTTGTACACACAGTCCTCAGTCATTTTCTGTCCACTTGTTCACACTCTCTGCTCACTTCAATGCATCTGAATCAGTGCAGTGGTTTGCAACGGTGGTAACTGCCAACAGTGTCTTGCTACCTCAAATAAAACACTCTACTTAAGAGGAATACAACAACGGAAAAAGAGGGCTTCTACATCCTTCACAGCTATGCTGCAACAGGCATTTCCAGATGGCTACTGCTACAAGACAGTCACTTTCAACCAGGGATTCACCCCAAATTTCCTGAGATTATTTTAGCAGTGAAGGATTTCATGGATGATTAGATGAAGACAAATGGGGTGCCACTGGTTGAAGACATACAGTTCTCATTAAACTCAATCATGGCTGTACACAGACGTGACTACATTTCCAGATTTTAGCTGCAACCTGCTGAAATATTGTGCTGGGTTTCTGTGGTGGGGTTTTTGGTAGCAGGGGAGGGGACTACAGAGGGGACCCCCCTGTGAGAAGCTTCTTGAAAGCTCCCCAGGGTCCAACTCAGACCCACCTCTGGATAGGGCTGAGCCAGTTAACAGCAGTGGCTGCACTTCTGTGGTATCGTATTTAAGAAAGGGAAACTAAGAGAGGGTGGGGACTTGTAAGGAAGAGTTACGAGGACACTTATGCCAACACCAAGGTCAGTAGAAGGAAGGAGGGGACGGTGCACTGCAGCAGAGACCGCTGTGTCCCATGGTGAGATGGCAGGGCTGCCCCCCTGCCACCCGTGGAGGTCCACAGTGGAAGAGCCCACGCCAGGGCAGGAGGCTGTGCTTAAAGGAAGCCGGGACTCAGAGGGGAGAAGCGGCTCCCGCTGTTGTGGTTCGGCGCTGGGAGGGCTGCAACACGCGGGGGGACCCACTCCAGAGCAGCTCGGGAGCTGCTGCGGCCCGTGGGGAGGGATCACGCTGGAGAAGGTTGGTGGAGGACTGTCTGCAGTGAGAGGGGAGCCCCGGGGAGCAGGGGAGGTGTGTGTGGTGTTCCCCCACCTCCCAAGAAGGAAGGAGCAGGAGCTGACTGTGACCCCCATCCCCTGCCCCCTGCGCCGCTGGGGGAGGAGGGGGAGAGATGGGGAGCAGAGCTGAGCCCGGGGAGAAGGGAGGGGTGGGGGGAGGTGTTTTTGGGTGTGGTGGAGCTTCTCACTGTCCCACCTTGTCCATTAAGTATTGTTTTTGTTAGTGTTTGAATTAAAGTGATATTTTCTTCTCCTAACAAGTCTGTCTTTTGCCCATGACCATAATGGGTGAGCCACCCCTCCCTGTCCTTATCTCAATGCCCAAGCCTTTTGCTTTATTTATTCCTGAGTGGGAAGGGGTGAGTGAATGTCTGTGTGGTGCTCAGTTGCCCTCTGGGCTCAAACCATAACAAATATGAGTTCAATCTTTGGACTGTTTTCAGCCACAACCATGCATTTAAAAAGGAAGTTGCAACTCAGTGACAAATCACTGTCTTCAAAATGTAATTACAAAAAGGTTCTAAATTACTATTATAGAAATATTCTTCTGGTCTCCTTCCATAGTGCAGAAAGCATGTCTGTGCAAGGTACTGAAGTGTTCTCCACTTGAGTAGGAAAGCCCTGTCCCAACTAACTGAACATGATGGCAATGATCCTGCCCACACAGCACCTTCTCCGCACTTTGCACCACACACCCAAGGTGCACTTCTGTCTCCAGCAGTGATTGCACGTCAGCAGAAGAGAAAGCGGATGTCACTGTAAGCAGCACTGAATGAGTTTCTACAGTTTCTCCAGACTATCTAACCAAAGTTTTATGGGTACTTAACTATGAACAAACAAGCGGAATTTAGCACAGCATCCAGTAATTCAATGGGCTTTCTAGCAGATATCAGCAGAGAACATTGTTTGGATGCCATGGAACATTGTTTGGTTCCATGCACAACCTCTAGTCACCCCCATCTCATTTGGGAACATCAGTCATCAACTTTCATGCCTTGGCCATCCCTCTTCCAAACACAGGCTGGTGGCTGCAAATGCCCCCCTGCTCCTATCTGGCCTGCTGCACCTCTGCTAGATGTTGACTTTCAGCATGCCTTACAGCAACTGTGAGGGTGCATCCCTTCGCTCCCTCTTTTTCTGGCTGAGAAGAAGGACAGGCTGGCTCAGGTCTGCAGGAACCTCTGGAAGTCATCTAGTCCAACTCTACCTGCTCAAGCAAGGCCACCTAGAGCTGGATGTCCAGGGCCATGACAAGATGGTTTTTGAATATTCCCAAGGATGGAGATTCCACCTCTGTGGGAAACCTATGCCCATGCTTCATCAGAGAAGAGTATGTTTCTGTTGCCTCCCACAACGTGCATTCATCTCTGATGGAAGGAGCAAGCCAAGGCCTGCAAGTGAGCGCTTACTCTGCTGCGCTGAAGTGAAAAGTTGCCTTGCAGAGGTCACCATTGCAAATTTCTGCAGCAGTGTTAAGCACAGGAATCCTGTCTTATGCTAGGTCTGAGGCATTCAAATCCCACAAGCATACACTCTTCTCTTCTAGTAAGATGACATTTAACCAACTAGGGAAAACAGCCAATTAAACATTTCTCTGCAGGTCATAACCATATCTAGAAATTCTTAATTAACAAGGTAAACCTCATTTACAAAAAACTTATTAACATTTTCAGGACCAGTATACTCAGCTTGTCAATCAGAATATAGCCTGAAACACCACACAGGAGTCACCAGATCAGAAGGTGGCCATCAGATTTACCTCTTTTACATTTGACTCCTTTTTCTTTTGTACTTGTCTCAGCTCAAACACAGCAAGTTTCAGAAGGAAGCATCTAATCAGCAAGAGCAATTAGATTTTTAAAAATTGACTTGTCAATTTGCCAATTCCTTTCATAAAATTAACCCTGGTGCCTTAATATTGTAAGGAACTGATGAAGGATGACAGCTTTTCACTGCGGTGCCCCAGTTTAAGTTGTAGATTTTATTAGCAGTCTCTTCTGTAGGCCAATGCAAAAAGAAATGGCAGCCCAGGAATCAGTCCCTAACAGACAGATGACCACACCTGTCAGAAAAGCAAATTTTCCCTGTGGAAGAAGTAAAGCCCTGACCCTACTGCTTCTGCATGTCAGGAAACACAGTGCTGTCCTCCGTCTGCAGACAGACAGGACTTCCATGGCTGATTGTGCTCTGCCCACCAGTAGCACAGCAAAAACAAATGATCTGGGTACTTCTGTTAAAGTAGAGGAAAGGATCATGAGAAGTAAAACTTACCAAAACTAGCCCTGTTTTACTCTGCTGATTTTTGAACAGTCTGATGAGCAGCTATCAGTTATCAGAAAAAGACAGATCTAAAAGAGGATGTGAGAAAAGACAATGGAAAATCTCTCTTGTTCACAGTCCAAAACACCAAGGCTTCAAATATATAACACTCCTCCTTTCCAGCAATGAAACCAGCTGCAAGTTCCAACTTATATACCTTATTTTCTGCAGGTACCGACTAAATGGGGCTCCACCCTACTAAAGAGCAGGATCACTTTAGCACACATCCTGACATCTTTTAATTCCAGCAGCAGCCATGGCAGTCAATGTAATGTCTCTCCCCCCCGGTCTTTTGTCCCAGCTCTGAGGTGTCAGGTGCATTAAGTATGTTTCTTGAGCCCTATATGAGCTCCAAAATTATTGTGCTACTCCACCTACCCAGTACTATGCCACATGCAAAACCTGCGTCTGAGTTTCCCAAAGCTTGTGCCCTTTTTTGAAGGTGAGACAGGTGTGCAATCTTGGAGAAGGGGGAAGTAGATTTCTGGGAGAATGAACTTGCTGTGTTGTCCTTAAGCACTGCATCCCCTATCCCCTTACTCTACCATCATCCTCAGCCAGCCCGGAGGATACTTCCCCATTCTGGTTATGCACAGTCAGCAGGAACGAACCCAGGAGGATGAGGGTTTACAGATCATGACCACTTACATTTCATAGCTCCATCCAAACAGGACAAGATGAGCATCACCTGCACTGCAGCGCTACAGAGAGCAGCTCTGAAATCTATGATAATGGGAGAAAAGCCACATTCAACAAGAGCCTTCCTCCTCTGTTTGACTGAAACAAGCAATTAGCAGTTATAAAAACTACCCCTATGAGCTGCAGGCTGGTGGCAGAAACTGGAGAGGGCTGGGAGAAATGACCTGGGCTGTGCAGAGAGAACAGCTTGTCTCCACGGGGAGAAGCACAGCACAGTAAACTGTCTTCCCTGCAGAAGTGGCTGAGCAAGCAAAGCTCAGCATGCCAGCGCTCAGTCTAGCAGTGCTGTGTGTAGTAGTGACTCTTCAGTCCAGGGCATCACCATCTCTGCTGACCGCCGGCATACGAGCCACCCCCGATTTGGCTACTGATCTCACAGCCTCTCCGCAGTCTGGAAACGTTCAGGACTTACTTGTTATCCACCATATGAGAACGTGTTTGCACAAAGTTCTCAGGGCGTGAAACACGCTGAGATCATTACCCAGCACTGCTGTAAGAAGCAGATGGTTTGCACTGAATCTGGCTGGTGGGCTGCTAGTCACACCCCTCCCTGCCCACACCAGGTGAGGGGCCTGAGGAGGGACTGATCTCCTATGGAACATGCATACACAGGCAAAGTCGGGTGACAGATGACTTTGTGCAAGGGCACAGTCATTGCACTTTGCCCCAGAACCTGACAGCTGCAGAGAGGAATGAATTTTTATTATGATTTAGATTTTTAAATGAATTCGTATACAGCAAAAAGAACTCAGCTAATGAAAATGGAGCACAGCAGGACCTGAGTGGTTAGACTCTGTTATGATGTGATGGACTGTTAATTCATTTATAGGTTCTGAAACGCTAATGCAGCTTTCTCCAATCCGGTTCTCCTAAACACAACTTCCATTCAATCTAAGTCTGTGTGGGAGAGGGAAAAGCCAGCATTATTCTAACTGAGGCTTTCACAGAGCAATTTAATCTGTTGCTTAGGTTTTCTGGGTTTGTGGTTTTCGTTTTTTTTTTGGTTTTTTTTTTTGTGGTTTTTTTTTTGTTTGTTTTTTGGGGTTTTTTGTTTGTTTGTTTTTGTTTGTTTTTGTTTGTTTTTTTTTTTTTGTTTGTTTGTTTTGTTTTGGGTTTGGGGTTTGTTTTTGTTTTGGTTTTTTTTTATTATTTTTTTTTTCCATCTTCCGCCTGAAGGAAATTGCAAGCTATCATTTAAACAAAACAAAAAACTAACCCCAACAAATATACAGAGGAACATTAGGCTACTGGGGACAATAGGAGATGCATTAGAGAACCAAGAACAAAGAAGCTGAAACACAGGGTGGAAGGAATAAGCTTATAGGCTCAAAACCAAGATGAAAGTTAACAAAATATGATGCTCAGAGGGGCATTTCTGAATCTTCTCATATAGTCCTGACCCACAAGTGTTGTGCTTCCATGTGGCAGAAGTTCATCGTTCACTAACATGCTTTGTACCTTACAAGATGTAACTCTGTTGGTTGTTAGATTACACTAACATAGTCAGTTTTCTCCTCTGAAAAATCAACCCTTCTTATTTCCTTCTAAAAAAGTAACAGACTGTTCCCTGACCAGGAAAACTAACGAATCTTGGTTACACAGAGATTTGTTTATTTTGACCTCTAACCATCCTCTCCTCAGCTCACTGCAAAATCCCTCCTAGATCAACACTGTCAGGAAGCAGAAAGCATCACCTGGACCAGGTGAGAGGCAGGAGTGCTTGGCCCAGCTTGCAGGCAGCTGCCACGCAGAACCCAGCCTGACTGGATTCTGTCCGACCTTCCCACAGGGGGGCACTTGGTTGGGTCTCTTCTACCCTACTGCTGTTTTTCAGTGAACCTGAAATACCGGCATCCTAATTATCTTTGAAAAGAGCTTTAATATTGGCTTATATCAGACAACAAAAACATCTGTCAGGGGAAAATGGAGAAACTCACTGTCGCATAAGCCTCCTGTCCTGCAATGAAACTATGTTATGGAGGCAGGCACTGTGCTTCCCTAATTATCTCAGGACACAACTTTGTGTTTCCATGTGCTGCTGAAAATATGTTGCCATTTTCCCCTGTGCCACAGAGGTGCTTCAAACCAGTACTGAGCACAGCTAAGAAATGGGGCAAATCAATGGCATTCTGGGCATTCTACCTGCATTTTAATCAAGATGACTAAATGTTGAATAGTGTTTACCTCTAGAGATTTGAACAATACTTAAAGACTGAAACGTAATGGGCTTTTGTGCACATGCCTAAAAACTGGAAGAAATTAGTGAGAAGTTTCCCAGGGTCACCTTCTTCATGCATACATCATGACACAGACTGTGTTAAAATCCTTTCCTACTCACCCAAAGCTATGAAAACACAAGTTTTAAATTTCTAATTAGACTCATTGATACAGATGGCCTTCTTCCAAACCCACACATTCATTTATAAGGGTCAACTGACATGGTATTCTGGTCTTGCATAGAAATTAAAGCATCGCTCCACATCTGGGAACCAATTCTAAGAATATCATTGCAGAATTCAAAGTTAGCAAATCTCAACGGCCCAGATCAAACACGTTCCACTTAAGTTCTCTAGGAACATTCTCCTAGTGAGCAGTGTGCATTGTAACCCTGTAGTAGGATCCTTTCCCTCACCTAAAATTGAAGTGTTGAATGTTTTTGTAGACTCACAACCATATTCTGCCAAACAGAGTGTGGGTAGTGTCAGAATGCATGATTTGGCCTGCACCACTTCCATCACAAGTGATGCTGCATGAAGCAGCATGATGGTCTTACATGACTGTCCAGTTCTAGACTGAGCTGCTCTTATAAAAAAGAGCATCTTCCTCATCTTCCTATCAAGGAAGGTGAGAGCTAACTCAGCCAGCAAACCTGGAAGAACAATACCACCACAAGTCAGGGCCACTCTTTGGCTGAAGCTTTGGGAAGCCAAAGTTATCCTTTTTAGTTTAGAGTTCCAGCTCTTTTTGCTCAGTTCTTTTCCTTATTTGCTCTGTATCCTACTCACTTCAAAGTTTTTCAGTCTTACAGAGAACAAAACCCATCAAGGCCTCCCCTCCTCAAGTAAACCAGCCTTTGAATCACAGAAGTGGTGGTGGTAAACATTTGTTAACTCACTAAGGGACAGAGGGAGGTGAGAGGCTTCTGGGAAGAGCTCATCTGCCCTATGCATAACTGTGGTCCTTTCCCCCCATTTCCACATAGGGTACTGTATTCTGTTTATGGTGGTGCTAACAGAAGGGTTTTCAGGCCTCAGACTCCACAAAAAATCCAGCCTATCCTCCCCGCACTGCAGTAAGTCAGGAATGATAAACTTTATGCCTCAAGAAAAGGACTAAAGCTATTGAACGAACACACTGTATAACAAAATGATTGTTAGTCCATGGGAAGCTATTTCTAGGAGGAAAGTTTATTCTTTTTGCAGTGATTCCATGAATAGGCATTCTTTTATGGCAAGAGGAAACACAAGTGCATTAGAACAGTTGAATCTTTAGCAATGCAATAAGCTTTACGAAACAGCAAGTAGTGCAAATAGGCAGTTATTAATGAGAACAACAGAAACTTAACCAAGAGAACATGTTGAAAAAAGGCTCCATAAAGTTTTACAGAACATTAGAGATGAGAGATGGCTGTGCTATACTGATCAAAAAAGCACAAAGGCACAGGGCTTCATCAGGTCAGAATGACCTGGCACATGGAACTGGCAAGGGAGAACACATCTTTGCTCCTTCCAGCATATCCTTTGCAGCACCCATTGTTTTCATTGCCTTGAATTGTAAGGTAAAGATAGCAGGATGAGTTTAAGTGATTTATACCGTTGTTAACATCAGTGACTTGAAAATAAAATCAACAAGCATGGAACATAAATTTAAGCAATTGACTAACTTTCCATTTATGCATCAGTTTTACTCTGATGACTGGTTTCTCTTCATTTTTCAGACAAGGTTAACTTTCAATTTATCACTAAATCTAGTCTTACATCATAGTTACTATTTTTGCTACTGGTAACAGTCTGCATACAAAAGTAATCACCCATTGTTATGTTTATCCAGTCTCTGGTGTCATGGTAAATTAATCTGATTTCTCTTCCCCCAAATACCTACTCTTCTGCTACTACATTTTAATAGAAATGGGAGGTTAAGTGCACAAATCAAACTTTGAATAAACAATTAAAAGTCTTTTAAAAGCACTGCACATCTAATATTATAAATTCACTATCTGAAGCAACGTGTTGCAAAATTGATCAAATTTCTGACCACAGGCCCAACAAGATTTCAGAACTAACAGGTTTCTGCCCCAGACCTCTTTCACAGCTTGAGGAAAAGTAACTTTTCCAACTCCCAATTGATTTCTCAACTCTGAAATTATTATTAATCAACTCGTTTAGCTTAACATGAAGAATCTCTCTCATGCCCCTAAAGAGACAATTAGCAAAGAAGCTGGGGCCTTCCATGTCAAACATAGGCACCAAGTGTTCAGATAGTGACTTTTCCAGTTTGATAATCTGACCATGAAGTGTTGATATGATGTGTTCTTCTGAATGTTTTATTTATACAGATGTAAATTTCTTTCACACAGGTTGATTCTGAAATAAATATTTGTCTTGAAACTTTAAAATAGCTGGTTATGTATTTAAAATAAAGTTCAATTGCATTAGTCAGCAAAATGCCTGGGAAGATCCATGATTACCTGTTACCACCTGACAGACATCACTGGGTTGAGACTGCAGCAATAAGCAATAGTATCATAATCCATATTCCTCTAGCAGAGCACTGCTTCTGCATGTCTCATCCCAGTTTCCCTTCCACTACACCCTCAACCATCTCCTCCCTCTTTCTTTTTAAGAGTGTGTGTGTTGTAACCACTACATTGCCTACTTTTGTAGTAATATTCCCAAAAGCTTTCTTTAAACTTGAATATAAAAGTTTTTTCTCTGCTTAACTGTCTCTTTCACACAGGATCTCTATAAGCGCTGGCTTGAAAGAAGGAAGTTAAAGAGTATCAGAGAACAGGCTGACAATTAACCAGACATCTCTGAAGCCTTGCTCTTTGTCTCCAAGGTACAGAATGTGACTTGTTCAGACTAGTAAAGGACACGCATGTATACCTAAGCAGATGCTGCTCTTCCAGCAGCAGAAAGCAGTACTGTTTATTCACAGAAGTGATAAAAACAATATGCAGCTATGAGTATTTGTAGGAAAAAACAATCCTCTCCACTTCTGAATTCTGTTCTGTTGACATCCAGGTGTAATGAAGTGCACTGCAAAATAAGCAGGTATCCCCCAATCATAGTCATTAATGCTTTAAGTGATTAACTGAGTGACTTATCTCCCCATAAATACATTGACAAGAATTTCTCAAAGTGCCATTTAAAATAAGGGAGCCAAAAAAAGCTAGATGTTGTTCAAACTTAAAGGTATTTTTTATGCTGCAATTGCTTTTCATTTCTGACACGCTGATGCCTATACTTGTACTGCGAAGGGGCTGGCCTTGGTTGTACAATCCACTTTATGGGGGCAGGAATATAAGAGGGGTCTAGCAGAAGGCAGAGGTCTCTATCCCTATAAGTTCTGAAAAGGGAGGTAAATTTATGCTGATTTGTTTAGAAGGAGTCTGGTGCTGAGAGGACCGCTGCAGTCATCAGCCACAGCTCGAAGTGTACTCCCAATGTGTATACCAAAGTGTTATATTTGATATTCCCTGGAAAAGGTCCCTCCATCCCACCAGGTTTTGGTGGCAGGTTTGCATCTACCGATGTTTCAGAAATGTCGACCTTGGAAGAGATGTGATTTTCAAGGGTTGTGCTGTCCCATCAGAAGCCTTGTTAGAGGTCACTGGCCTCTGGCATTTCTTCATCAGCTCTACTGCCTAATTACAGCTTAATTGCTGCTTTCATAGCAGAAATCCCATCCCACTGAACACCCAACAACCCTGTGTCTCCCTCTTCTGTGTGTGGGGCTGATGGATAGGTAGTTGCTCTGAAGTTCTGCAGGGGCTCTTCTCCTCTGCTCTGCTACAGTTTGTCACAGATGCAACAGCCTGCATCACGTCTCAGGTGGTCCCGTGACCTGCATGCTGGTGCCTGCTGTCACACCCTTGCCAACAGCTACACCTTGTCACACGCAAAAAAAGCCTTAACCTCTGCTAGGAAATTGCAAGCCACCTTTCCTTAGCTGCTTCATCTGCTGTCTCTTGTAGGCATACACAGAGCTTCGTGGCTCTCACACCAAGAACAGAAACCTGCAATTGCATACACACACACTTGGCTGTGGCCCTGTATTTAAAGTAGGATCTGACCTCTTGGCAATTTGAAGTAACAAGCGGAGACAGCAGCAGGAGGGCTGGGAGTAAGCAACACTGGTTAAGAAAGGCATGTGATACCGCTGAAAGCAACCTGGGTAATTTGCAGAACTGGGTTATGCAAAATACTGACGTCTTAAGAAAAATTCTCAACCATGACAACTCCCTGAACAGGAAAGCCTAAATCTCTGCCGAGCACAACTGTATGGATGCTTGTGAATAAAAGGGCTGTGTCAGAGCTGAGTGCCTTATAGATTGGCTTTGAAATAACACCACACCTTCAGTCCTTTGGGGCTACTTGCCCTCAAGAGACAAAACCCTACGTAGCAACTCAAAGCCAGAACCAAGGAGCATCAATACTACAATCAATCAGTACCAACTTTTTGCATCAGTTTTTTCCTTACAACACACTGACCCAGCAATGGCCCAGGAGAAGTTTCTATTTTAGCTAACACATTAAATTTGATGTGACTATCCTGAAACAAATACTTACTAAAAAAAAAGTCCTGTGTAGTCACTCATCTGAACGTAGCCCTTCAAAAGCATCTGGAGGAATATTCTCGCAAGTCTGTCCACTCATTCACTTATTTTACAGGCACAGCCAAAACATACAGGTAATTTAAAACTCTTATCTGATGGCTTTTACAGGGGCACTGTAGAGGTCTTCTATTGTTTTCAGTTGCCTCCAGAGCCTAGCACACCATGGCAGCATAGGAGTCACCTATAAAAATCACCAAAAGTGTTTGAAAAAGGTTTACTGAGTAAAATTATTTCAATCAAAACCAGAGCAGATACCAGAGGCCAATCCACACAGCTTGCCCTGTTCTGAAACAGTTTTCCAACAGCTGCAGGATGCAAAAAATCTTCCTCTAGAAAAACATGCAACACTATGCAATATTCTGTAGCACTTAATGGTTGCTTGGAAATTTAATTTCAGTATAGTTTGGAAAGTGACTCTTAAGATAAACCAAGTTTTCTTCCCTCTTTTTTAAGCAAACACACTTATGACCAGCTTTCTACACTGCCACCCCTGCAGTTACCTAGAAAACACAACCTTTAGGACCCATAAAAGTAAAGTCAAGTAAGTAAAGACAAAAAAAATCTCCCTCCAGACTCTCCCTCCACAAGTAACCACACTGGAAGCTGCTCAAATATGTTAGTAAGCGAAGATATGTAACCAAGAGGCAATACAACCTCTGCATGACTGGCATGCACTCTTGCATAGCTTAGAGGCAAAACCTTCCCATGTGGCTAAAAAAAATTCAGTGCCCCGAAGGACTCACTACTACCTAAGTCACTGCAGCGCAGCTGAAAGACAACTCCACTTAGCTTTAAACAAGTTACCTAAGATATATTTTAATCAGGAAAGCACAAAACTCACTGAAGGCTAAATTACCCGCCTTTTGGGATGGACCTTGCAGTTCTTCTGGGCTCCATGCTGGGATGCAGGAACAGAGATGCTTAGTTTAACATTAATTCAGACATCTCTACACTGTGCAGGAGTTGTTGACCTATTTACAGCACAGATGCATCCTCAGATGATCCTGGAAATGCAGAATAATGCCACATATCCATTCATTTTCCCACATGGTTGTAACAGCCATCACCACCATGAACCCAAGGACTGTCTACATATCCTATCCCATACTGGACAGGAGGTTCCTTCTATGAATGAGATTTCAGAAACCCATTAGAAGAAAAGGATATATATCTCACAATGAAAAAGATAGTTACATCCCATGCCAGTTAGCTGAAAGACATAGCCAAATCATTAAGAGAAAAATTGTTATAGAAATATTTTTTATTTCTGGTAAATGCACATTCATATATATTTCTTGTCTATATAAAAGTGAAACCACTTCAGAACTGTAGGTCCTGTATTAAGCCAGATTGTAACAGCCTGTCTGTAGGAACAAGAGGAGCGGTGACTATTCAGGGAAAATAGGGGATGTGGACGTCACACATCACAAAAGGATGTTTATAGCCTACAACGGCTGCTGACTACCGTCTGACTTCCATAAGAACCACCAGAGGGTATAAAGTCAAAAATCAATGCTGCAAGATCCCATTAGAGATCACCTGTGGATCACAAGTGTCTAGCATTCAGGAGTTACCTACACTGTTCCCTACACTGTTTCTCCACCAAGGTAGGATTAATTTTAATTTGGGTTGTTTTTGCTGGAGAATTCTCACTGCTTCCAAGAGAGCCATGAGCTGCTGCTCTCCAAAGGAAAGTTGATGTGATGTCTATTCATTTAATTTTGTTTAAGCTTTAAGGCTCTCACACACCCTCACCTGCCTTGTTGGTTTCTTAGGCAGGTGGCCAGTACTGCCACAGGGAGACCAGCCAGAATCTCAGAGGCATTGCTGAAGTGTAAACGCAAAATTCATTTTTTAACCTCAGATACACAGCGTGAATGTTGTGTAGTTCCAATGTGCTTGCCTCGACCACCCAGGAAGAAAAGTCAGATTTAAACAGAAAACCTGTTCCACAGTGCAAAGACATTTAAAAAAAAAATAATCAATTGAGAACAGACATCTAAATCCCTGATCTTGTTAGCATTGCTTCTGTGTACTCACAAGACTGTCAGAGCTCTCTTCATCTATAAGAAACCTTGTTTCTACCAGAAAGACCACAGAAATCTGAAATATAAATCTAATATTCAGTAAGTTTACAATGTGTTGGTTGCCTATAGCAACACAAGGGCACTATCACCAGACTCTATTTAACCGAGACTGAAATTTTAATCAATATTAACATCCAATCAGAGGTTTTGTCTTGACACAGAGCTGACATTTAAGTACAACTATCTAGTTCAAGAGCTATTTTTCTAACACCCAGGACTGGTTATCTATGAGAATACTTAAAGATACAGTCGTACAGCACCACAAAATTATCATGTTCTTAATGAACACTGCATAGAGAAAATTTAAACCTTGAAAAGAACAATCATTTACTCTAGAAAAAAGACTTAAAATTTGAGGTTTCTGACATCTACCACCTCTTCCTCTAGAAAGCAGAAGTCACTACCTAGCTCCTTACCGATAGGTCTTCTGAGAGGCAGAAAGGCCTACAGAAGCCCCGTGTGCCATTGAAGAGGGCTACAGCAGGCTCTTCCCAATATAACAAGATGACAGTTTTCACAGTAACGGAGCACACCACCCAAGTGGACCAGGCACCTCTTTCCTGGAAGTTTAGGCAAAAAGTCTCTTCCACAGACCAGAAAATTTTATTGATTTTGGCAGATCAGGAGTTTTCTGTGACTCTTACCCACCTTCTACACATTCTGAAACAGAACTAAAACCCTCTACCACCAGTTGTCCAAGTTCATCCCTTTTTCAATAGTTCTTTAGTAGAAACAACTTCACAAGTAGGATAAATTCAGTTTGGAGGAAAGAAGAAAGATTTTGCTTTGTTTTTACAGCTCCTCTCTTCAGCAGACCACAGTAGATGGAACTTGGGTGGGTGCAATTTTAACCTTAACCAGGAAAGAACCTTTCCTCGTGCAAGGCCAGAGCAGTGGAAACAACTTGCAAGCTGCCAACAGCAATGCAGGCAAAGGGGTTATAGCAGATGACATAAGCAAGTATGGTAGTTTTAGGTGGTGGTCACAGATCAGACACACACTGCCTACACCCCAAGCCTTATGCATGTGCTTTTGGAGTGGCCCACAATATTTTGATTTTTTTGTACAGCTAAGTGTGTACCTGCTATACCAAAACAGCAAAACAACAGTTTATAGGAAGGCATTATCTTGCAAGCCCTATAATACTCCATCTTATCCAAACTTGTCAGAGGCCCGCAGGTAGCAAAGGAACCATCACATACACCTCCTCCCATCTGCTGGATAATTAGCCAGATGTCAAGCCTGCAACAAAGCCACCATGAGACAGTCCATATTCCTATTCACTGGACCTTGTAATGCAGCTTAATTTCTCCAATCTAAATACCAGGCCTGAAAGCTGCTATTTCTCTTGCCCATTTTCTAGATAACATGGTATCCAGAAGGGAGCTGTTTGTATTAAAAATAGGATGTGTCACAAGAAGTTGTTAGTGCCTTCTATAACAACTGGGAAAAAGCTTTTTAAGAAAGCACTCTAGATAATACTGTTTTTTTGTTTTTACTATTACCTGGCCTTCACATTCAGGGGATGTTCAGCATAGTAAACATTACTCTGTGGCTGGATTTTAGGGAAGAGAGCCCTGGCCCAGCACAACAAACATTGCTAAATCTGTAGAAACCCTTCTCCAACCTACGAGAAAGAGATGTGGACTTCAATCAGCAAGAATCCTTGGTAGTTGCTTTACCAGTAACTTTTAACCCAGCATCCTGGATTTGTTTCCAAAACCTTTAGCACAACACTCACTCATGGAGCATGAGGCACAGCCTGACACTGGGGCTGTTTGGTGTCCTGTGTTTTTTCCTGGCATGTATGGCCACAAACTCATTTCTGGCTATAACATTCAAGACACTGATCGTACAACTTGCTGTGGAACAAGTGACAGAAGCACACAGCAGTGCCACATCAGGTGCATGGCAGATAAGTTTACACATCCTTGTAAACAGAGCTTAAATACATGCTAAGGATGTTACTGAAGACTGGCTATTGCACTCTAAGTACACAACCTGGTTTTCCTTAAACTGAAAAGTGTGTGCACTATTACTGCTAGCCAACGTACTATGAAACCTCTTCTGTTTTATCAGAGCAATGTTGTAATGTTTTCTTTTAGATACTTGAACTGAAGCTTCTAGTATTTATGCCACTACAGTTACTGCTGGAAGGGAAACACCTACTAGCCAATGAAAGCTTGGTGCAGTACTAAAGCCAGCACCTAGTACCTGAGTGAGCAAAAACATCCCAAGCTTTTCAAGCAGAACTTATCACACTAATCACATCCTTCTTACCAGAAGTTACTGGGCTTCAACAACACAAAGCAACATATAAGATTAATTTTCTTTCCACTGGCAGGTGTAAGAATCTCAATCATTCCCTCACACCGATCTGGTAATAATGCAGATTTCAAGAAAGGATGTTGCTCATCCCATAAGCCTACCAACTGAGGTTTGGAACAAACTCAAAAGGTATAGGTTTCTCCTTTATTTCTTATTTGTCCATTTGACTAGAGGGGTAGGAGGGGAGGAATCCAGAGAGAGAAATTGAAAGAAAAACTTCAACAGCAAATCATGATAGCTAGTGCTAGAATTGTATTTACACCAGAGAGGAGACACATCTATAAAAAAAAGTGATAAAAGAGTTCTTTGGAAAACATAAAATGATACCTAGGCTAGGACAGCTGGTGAAAACAAGGACAGATCATGGGTTGCAACAGCAAATCAAACCAGCCTTAACAGTTCACAATCCCAAATCTGTACAGATGGTAGGAGGTCCCCTGCAACGGCAAGTATCTAAGAGACTGGCACAGTACCTTGCATATGCACAGTAACTTTCCCCACAGAGTTCACTGAGTTTGATTAGAGCTCTTGGAGGTGTTGCAGTTTCCAGCATCCACCTGTACCATGTTTTAGTTACATACGGACTCTGCCTGCTAATGGCTTCCCCTGTGAGGACAGGCTGAGAGAGCTGGGGCTGTTCAGCCTGGAGAAGAGAAGGCTCTGGAGAGACCTTATAGTGGCCTTCCAGTACTTAAAGGGGGTACAGGAAAGATGGGCAGGGATTCTTTATCAGGGGGTGTAGTGACAGAATGAGGGGTAATGGTTTTAAACTGAAAGAGGGTAGATTTAGATTAGACCTAGGGAAGAAATTCTTCACTGTAACGGTGGTGAGGCACTGGCACAGGGTGCCCAGAGCAGCTGTGGCTGCCCCCTCCCTGGAAGGGTTCCAGGCCAGGCTGGACGGGGCTGGGAGCCCCCTGGGCTGGTGGAAGGTGTCCCTGCCCATGGCAGGGGGGTTGGGACTAGATGATCTTTAAGGTCCCTTCCAACCCAAACTATTCTGTGATTCTATGACATACAATCATCCTCTGAAGCTAGAACTATGATAAGGTAAGACAATAAGATACAGATTAGACAAAGATAAAGACAATATTGATACAGATTAATTTTAATTGCACAGCAGCTTTTATACTATCAGAGCAGCCTGGTAAGAACCACAGCACTCAATTTCAAAATAAAATCTGATTTTGACCTATCATTTCCACTGAGCTCCAGGTAAACAGACCAAAACTGCCATTTCCTTCATTCTGTTTCATTAAGAGAAGATGGTATACAGAGTTGTTACATTTAGCCACCACTCCCCACTCAGATCTCAAATCTACAAGCTTGCTCATTTCCAAAAAGTGTCCAGTTGCCATTATTGAAGGTAACTACATATGGTGATACCAATTTGCTCCTCAAAAAGTATGGCTGAAGTGACAGCTAGAGTAATTGATTTATTTCCACTAGTATGTTCCTAAAGGAAAAGGTGCATCAGCACAACACTGATGGTACATCACTTTTTAACACCTTTTTTAAAAGGCTGAAAACAGGATTTAGGTTTTGGATGACACTTGTACTTGGCATATTACAGATTCAGACATTTTAAGACCTCTGCCTTGCCTCATACTGTACTCACCACTTACTGCTACAATTGTCTTCTCCCAGGATGACTGTACCTGCATCCTCCTTCCAATCCACTCTCCCCGTACACCTCCTTTCAGTTCCTCACCTTTACCTGGAGCATTACCCTGCCTCAGTCTGTGTTCATACCATCCTACTCATGACTGAAAAAATTTTCCACTTGTAGGTTTGTAGGTTCCTCCTTTGTGGTTTTAAGGGAGATTTCTAATAGCTGTTCTATCCCTGAGGCACCAGTCATCCTGATGGTCTTCCTTGTTACTCAATTTTTTAAGCTCTTCACAGAGCACAACTTGCAAGACATAACAGAGACCAATCTCAGTAACATGAAAAATGCTTTTCACCAAGTAACTCAGAGGTATGACATCCTCAAGCACGTAGCCCTTTTAAAAGGCTTGGGTTTTTTGGTTTTGTTTGGGTGGGGTTTTTTTAAGATATGTAAGGAGAATCATACAGTTCTTCTACATACTGGGGACATGCAGGCTCTATCAAATGTCCACTAGCTCTGTGCAATTGAAAATCATTCTGTATTTCAGTCAGGTCTTAAGACAGCCCAACACCTTCAGCAGAGTAGAGCAACAACAAGACATCCACTGACCTAGAGGCACACCTTGTGGTACCAGCTCCATAAGACTCTTTAAAATGTTATTCTCTCTCCCCCCCATCATTGATGCTGAAATCTCAGGGATCAACCCTTCCATCCCAGAAGACACCTTTACTTTCACTTTAGAGCTTTTTGATGTACACTCATCACTCAGCACACCCCTCTACCTTAAATAAAGTTTTTGCTCTTTCTGTGTACAAACCCAGGTGAGCTTCAAAACAGCAACCCAAGCCAGGAAACATTAATTAGGCTGAAACAGCCACTGGACATGGTTGGTAGCTTTCCTGGCGCTCTGCCAAATTGAAAGCAGGTCAGATTTACAGAACCACTTACTACACTTCAGCAAGCAGTAAAAACCCTAGTGGTTTATTATCCCTTTCTCCATCTTATTGTAGAGGAAGAACCGATGCACCTGTTTATACTAGCAGGTAGAATCAGGGCAAATTCAGACAGAACTACTAAATAAACTCATAAAAGATAGCAACAATTAACCATTTTAAGATTTTTTATTTCCAATTCTTAAAAAAAAAAAGTTTCTGCAAGACAAAAGTAGTTTAAAAATAACTTCAGAAGACATCCATCTAGTTGTTCTAGCCTTTAAAACAACTGTAACTTGAACTGTTGACACCATTTAAGAGAGGGTTAATCTAAATCCTAACCATAAATAGACATCTTAGCTATGTCTGTTAGGTGATTTGTGCCCTGTGAATGGGGCTGTTCATCCCACCAGCACTTCAAGTGACCACAGTGCAATCCCCTCTTCCAAATGGTAACAGATGCACAAAGGACTTGGCTGAAGCACATATTTGCAGGACCTTACTGAAAACTAACAAAGTAGCTCTGGTTAACAGTGCTATACAAGCTCACCACCCAAGCACTGCTTGCACCAATTAATCCAGAGTGAAACTCAAGTTCAGATAGCATTTGCTTACAATAGATTTTGGCTTTAGGCAGGCACTTGAGGTATTAACTGAAGGTCATGCTGACAAATACAGCAAAACTTACCTGGAAATCCAGGGAAAGAAAATAGCTACCTTTTGAAAAACCTGAGCCAGCAATACAAAATGGCAACTGATACTGCTGTCAGCAGACTAAGTAAAGGATGGTATTTCCACATGTGTAACACTTTTGAAGTTTGAGAGGATGCTGGTGGCAAGGATAGATCCATAATGGCATTCACTATTCACTACAATACAGGATGTGTAGTACTAAAACCTGTCAAAGAAGCAGCCCTGTCTTTGAAGAGCAGGCGTATGTCCATGAAAAAGTCCTATTTAGACACATCGCGTTAGTTAATCCAAAAGAAAAAGCAGAATAAGGACTACTACAATTATTAAAACATTCATTTGAAAGTGTTCCCCATTAAATTTGGTATGATTTACCAGGTAAGCTGAGGGGCTTTTTATCATCATTGGCAATAAACAGAATTAAGTCCCATGTCTTAGTCATGACCAAGGAGGAGCACTTCTATCTTTGCATAATAAAAAGGATGAACTGACTTCAACCTTGAAAAATTAAAGGATTTGTCATGTTTAAGAATTAAGATCACAGATAGAATTACAGCTTCAGACTATTAAGAGCAAGTTCTTCAGCACTGCTAAACCAAGAGAACAAGTTTGCAATATCAAGGGAATAAAATCTCAGCAAGTGTCTGCTATACTTGAGAAGGTCAAGCTTGGAGCAGGATTTAATAGGTCTGACTCAACCATGCTTCCTGTCTCTCTGTGTCAGCATGAAAACGTTATCACAGTTGCAACCGACTGCTGGTAATTCCCTGTGATGTTAATGAGCTTTGAACTTATGCAAAGTCTCCCTGCAGGTTCTTCCACAATATCTACCAACTGTCATACCAATGGAGGATACCTGTGGTAAAAATATCTAGTTTTCTCCCAATTATTAATTAATATAGCAAGCCAGATTTCAGTGGCCATTTGAAAATTTCTCAAAAACCCAAAATTAACTGACATGGAAAGGAGGAGTCAACAGAAATGCATGAGGACTTGGTTTTGAGTTCCTACATATCTATTAAAAAAAAATCTCATAACGCGTTCCTTTAATTCTGACTAACCTTGCACAAAAGACAAGTCAGAAACCAAAAATGAAGTGTTTGATCTTCAAACCAATTAAGATTTGCAAGAGTTGTCAGGACCTTGTGCCATCAAGTGAATCTGCAATACTAGAATAACCTCACAGATAGATGTGGACTTTGAGAAGTCTGAAGATTTAACTTTGATTCTTTTCTACTTTTTACAGAATTATCAATGGTCATTCAGCATCAGAGCTACTGTCAAACTGCTACAGTTTACAAAAAGAGAGTAAAATTTCTTGCTCATAACACAGAATTACAGAATCATAAATCAGATGAGGAAATTAAGTAAACCAGCATCAAACACTTATGCGTTTATGCCAGTAAAAGCACCTTGTCTCTCCAGCCAGGTGCTAGGGATAGTAGCCACCAGCTCCTCAAATCATCACCACTATGTAGGCACACAGTACTAAATATTGTTTCAAGGGTTATTTATTTGGACAAGTAAGGGAAAACTTTGGCACTGTTAGAGTCTATATCATGGACTACTAGTTTTCAGATCAGAGTTGAAAACAGGGCTGGTGTCTTGGCAACACACACACACTTTCTCCATCTCATATCCAGACCGAACAACTGGGGTCCCAGTCAGTGAAAAGAGGTTAAGTGTGCACCTAATTGATGCATCTCCCTTTGTCTAATCAAGCACAACTCATGGCCACAAACCAAGCAGCAAGCACCACGAACTTCACACCTCTGAAAGTCAGCAGAGAAGCACCTCTAAGTTTAATGTGTGCTACCAGTTAACCTCATGGGACAAAATTTTTCAGCTGGGTTGGTCTCTATCTGAAGAAAATTTTCCCCCTCAAATTCAGAGATTCCCCCCCAAATTAATCTTTAAGAATTCAATGTTTCAAATACAAGCTTTTATTAAGTCTAAGGTTCCGTATCTGACATTTCCCACTGCAGCACAAGGAAATTTTTTTTCTGCAGAAAGCATGGATTATAAATTCTATGTAGCTACACAATCCAAATGAAGCATTCTCCCATAACCAGATAATCTCTTTATACTAATTCTTACATGTACAGCATGGATCATCTCAGGTATTTTCACAATCACTTTGCCCTAATTTTTGCAAGAGGTACAAGAAAGTCTTTTCACAAAGAAGTGCTTCTGTGATATGCTATCTGAAGTACATCCACCCAACAGTTTTGCTCTGGTGGAACAGATGAAGACAGGAAGCAGTATGACCTTATATTCCATTAGAGCAGCAGAGGAATTGCTAGTGCTTTACAGAATTCTAGACTATATCTTCAGGCTTTGCATCAACATCCTGAAGCTGCAACTCCTCCTACCAGTTAAACTTCATTACAGATGTGTCACATGTTTTTAAGAACACTTGGATTTACTCTAACTCCTTTACCATACCCATTCACTTAATCCTAGCACAGTGATCAAAACTGGAATCTAAATCCAACTTTTGACACACACACATTTACAGAAATGGAATCACTAGCTAGCAGTTTCTCCTAGGCTTATCAAGTGCCAACAACCCAATGTGAACTGCAGCTTTTACATGCTCCAGTGGGCTGTGACTTCCATCCTCAAAGCCTGTGAATGTGCTGTTCCTATAACTATTCTCAGGACTGCTATTCACATTTTTTCTTTTCTTATATAAAGGGAAATTAAGATTAGAGATCTCAACAGACCCACAGACCCAGAAGAGGTTTGTAGTAGGAGAGAGGAACAGATAGGTCTTTACCTGGACTACAGCACAATTCTGCTGCAAGGTTCTTTGAAGTTTAAGATCCCTAAACTTAAAAAAAAAAAAAAAAACTTTTCCTGTTGCTTTCATATTACATGGATCCTGTGAAAGCCCTGTTATACATTCCCACCCCCATACTGTTCACATACCCGCCAAGCTTATCTCAAGGGATGTCATGCTTGGTTTTCTCTTACTGTACATGTATTCCACAGCTAGATGCTATGAGAACCAAGATTCAGGTATTGTGCATTCCTCACACTTTCAAAATAAATCCACATTTGCAATCACTAGGACTCAATGCTACAACTAAAAAGACACTACGGCATTTTGATGACACAGGCTGTACTTATTCTAAATCTATTTTGCCACTGGAACAAATCTGTCCCACAGAAGCACAGGACTTTAAGTGTTGCTGCAGAGGGGAGGCCATGCTTACAGAGCTGGTCCCTGTACATACACAGGACCACTGCACGTTTCTCTACACACCCGAGACTCCCTGCTCCAAACTATACAAGCCAAGTCTGGAAGAGTGAGCCTTCACTAAAGTTTTGTTGCATCAGTGCAATTGCCCCTTTCCAGGCCTCAACTGACAAAGCGGTGCCTGCAGAATGTCTGCCTCTATGTGGTTTTCAACTGGAGGATCTGCTCTGGCTGTCACAGACAATGTAGTTTTCCATTTGCATCACATGCATATGGTTGGGAAGAAAAATCATGCTTTCATACAAAGGAGCACACTGCTTCTAGAAGCGTCAGTCACAAGATCCTGAAAGACAAATGGTTTACAGTGCCATCTCTGCCCAGGAACATTCCTATTTGTGTTTTCTTTTCAATTAACAATATGCACACCATGCAATGCAGACCTCTCCCTCCCTCTTCCATTTCTCCAAAGGCCAGTCCACTCAGACAGCTCCTTGGATGTTCAGGTTCTGCAGACTTCAGAAATTTTGGAATTGTCTTTTACTACACCTCAAGCTACTTGCAACAACTCACCACAAAACAAGTTTCAGATTACAAATTAAGCCCCACACTTGAGTCACTACCAGTGAGGATAAACCCCATGAGTATTAAAATAGTAAGTCCTTTCCTCTACTGCATTAACCACTGCAGGTGAAAGCCTTTATAGTCAGAGATCTCTGTGACCATGGCCACAAACACTAGGATTTGACTTACAGTACTGCTCTACCCATACAGAATTCAAACATTTTCTGAATAAATGAGCATCACCACCATGGTTCCTGTGCATTTTGTTTGTTTGACAGTCTCTCAATATCAAGAACACCCTGAGGATCAGACTGGTTTTACTGGACTCTGGTACTTCTCTCAGTGACATATAGATACAATATATTTTTTAAAAAACATATGGTGACCTTAAAGAACATCTCACACCACCACAGAGCAATAATCATTTCAGTTAGGAACTCAACCAGCAATTCAACAGAACTGGGAGGCTGAGCAAGAGTGGATTTGGACGCCCTTATCTCCTCATCTCTAACAAATATTAGATCTGCATGCTCTGACATGCTCTAAGAAGTTGCTTTCCTAGAACTAGCTTGGCTCAAAACATGGGAAGTCTCATCTGCTTCCCTTGTCCTATCATTGGTCTGCTGTAAAGCTGGTACATTCAGCCAAAGAGCCAAACCAACACAGTTCACTGTCTGGGGACATGATTTAAGCAATACTAACAAAAGACCTTAGGCAAGCATAAATTAATCTCTTCTGATTTTACAAACTTGGGTCTAACCAACAATTCCCTTTAAATACTGAAATATGCTGCCAGTGTGCCCTTCTGCAAGAACTGGAGTACTTTTTCACTTTGGGTGAAAAAAGGGTGCCACAGTACCTTAAGTCTGAGAATACCACCACAGAGGTGCACACAGAAACACAAAAAAACACGGTACCTTAAGACAATTATGCATAGGAATGAAGTGAAAAACTGATGAAAGCACAAAAATAATCACATTTAAGGAAGCTAAAGATAGTTAGGTCTGCTAGGAAAACAGATCTACTACTGGGCAACCGTAAGAGATCTGTCTGAAAGCAAGAAGCAGGAGAGGCCACTACCTAAGCAGGCCCGCTCATCCCAGCTCAAAAGCTCTTCCAATGCCTGTGACAAACTTAGTGAATGGACACCACCACACCCCAAATTCACTGTGGGGCAGGGGAGGAAAGAATAATTATGTCAGAATAAGCACCTCTGATATTGAGAAAGGAACCAAAATTTATTTTCACCTTAGGCCACATACAAACAAAAACCTGAAATGGGACATAACCTAAGTAAACAGTTTATGTGAATATGGGTGTACTAAAACACTAACCTACATTCCCATGCAATAAGTAAAACACACAACAGAGAGAAATTATGATCATTAGAAAACCGCTGCTGAGTTTGGCTTAGGAAAAGAGACTGTCTACAGGGTTTATTAGACTGAATGCTGCAGAACCCAAAAGGTCAACTGCTTATATTGATGGATCTTCGTTCAGGAAGGACACTGAAAAGAAACTGAGAAAAACAGTGTCAAACATGTGTCAAGACACTGTACCAGGCCCAAGGAGGAATGATTCATGTCGTGGACACTGAAAGAAACAGAAGCTAAATGGAAGAGCTCTAACAGAGTCTATTCTGGAAGCAAGCTTTGGGAAGTGTGTGGGGAAAGAGACTGCAGACCGGTGATGAGGTTAGCGCTACCTGCTTCAGCACTGCACACAGAGTAAACAACGTGCTCTGGCAGGCACATGGTGCTGGGTCACAGGAGTTACTTGGTGGATAGTTGTTTGATAGCCTCACTTCTACTACAGTTTGGTTGATGTTTTCTCCAATAACTCCAGACTGACAACTTGTCAACAGCTGTAATAAAGCCTCGGTTATGAAGTAGAACTTACAAAGCTCAGGAAAGATTTAAATATGTTCTAGCAAAATAACTTGTTCACCAGCAGAAGCTGCATCTCCACTAGACAGCTTGCCAGTACAGCTGGAATAGCTTTTTAAGACATAACAAATAATACTCTCCTTTTTCCATTCTGTATAGGAAATAAGATCTTACCCATCTTTAGAGAACAAACGGTCATCTCAACAAAAGCAGTGTGTGCTACCTTCATCTTTACTATTGAAAACAACAAACTTTTCTCAGTTAACAACTAAGATGATCCTGCAGCTCATCTAGTAAAAGCACCTGGGATGCAGCCAGTGTACTCAGCATATATTTAAGAGAGCATTTCTTTGCAAAGAAGTTTGCCAAAGTGGTAAACCTTGCTATCCTGTGAATCCGTCATGGATGTGTCCAAAAGCTGAGCACAATCCCTAGCAGATACTTTTCAAAATGAATTTACACCTACAATTTCATTCACTCTAACTCACTATGCTCAAACCAGTGAAGCAAATGCTTGATTTCTGTTGCATACTACAAAATGGACACCAATCCGTTGCACAAAATTACACTTTAAATGTCAGAAAGAATAATGGTCAGGGAGACTACACAGGGTTCAGGCTGGAACTGATGGATTTACTAGTTGCAAGTGGCTGCTTCACTACAATGTCAATTTTATAGTGACGGATACAGAATAACCCCAGAGGGATCTTGTATTCAAAATGGCACACAACTTCACTGAAGATGCATGGTATGTGCAAGTGTGAGGAGGAAGCATTGACACATTTCTACAGACTGTCTGTGGAAAGTGACAGATAATAGATCTGTGTAAAAGCTGAATGACAACTACTATAGCCAAGGTCTCAAAACGTCTGGAAAAAAACAGGCACACCACCATGACTCAAGTCCTGCCGTTAGCCAGCCCCACTCTTAGCCCCCTTCCCCATAGATAAAACCAGTGATGGGGGTCTCCTCCTCTGTTCTTACCAAGTTCAGTCTTCAATTTCACAGCAAGGAAGACGTAACTCCAGGGAGACCACATACCTCCCCCCCCGGCTCCCCAAGCTTTTCTTGAATGAAGGCTTGCAGAATTCAAGGCATCCATTGTTCTCCTCTCTCACCCTGGCACTTTGCTCATTTTGTCTGACTCTTTATGGACCTGCCACTACCTACTGGAAGAGAGAGTATAGAGTTACACCAGCAGCAGAAATTGGAGTAGATATCAATACCAAGCTACAGAGAATGAGCTTTTGGGAGTTATGGAACAATCCCAAAAGGGGGCTGTAAAGGTTTAATTCTTGAGAGTTCAGTGCCCCTTTTTAAACACCTTTCTTCACTTAAGAAGAGTTTTCAAAATATGATTGACAGAACAACCATAGTGAAGAGTTTGTACAAAGAAATGGAGAAAAGGAAAGAGTGTGTCTGAAGAGGCAGTGCCAGCCAGAACACACTCCTGTGTCCTAACAGGTCATCCTCTAGCTACAGCAGCTGCATCCCTCACCACAGCCATTTGGGAGACCGTGCTGGATCGCTGCTGGTTTCAACCTGGTCTGGGGTAGTCATAAAAATGCTCCTGTACCTTTGTACCAAAGGCCTGATATGGGACAGGGAAGGCACATGACAGAACCCCAATGAACTGAAGTATTCTGGAAAGTAATCTTTAGATTCCTGCTGTAGATGACACCATAGTGCATCAAAACAGGCTGTATAACTAAAAGCAGCACTACCTGAAATAGTTCTTTTTCAGAACCCATAGTACTGCAACAATACAAATCTCACGTACTGTAAGTATTTACAAAACACATAGCTGTGCAACCCCTGAGCTACATTACAATGAATACACATAGGGATGACATTTTCATTTTAGAATTTTTTTCCATCTAGAAAAAAGAGCTTTCTGTGTATCTGCATTAGAGACCTAATGTTATATTAACATTCTATTTCTAAGTCCTACAGATATAACCTTTCTTTTTGCTTCTTAGCTACCTTTGGTTTCCTATTTTTAGGTTTTTCCCCATTTTAGGGATGCATCAGACAAAACAAAGATATCTCAACACACAGCACAGCTTTCCTAGGATGAGATAGTCAATATTTTCCAAAAACAAAGAATGCAGATTTATGAGCACTCATACTGAGCACTCATACCATTCACAGACTAAAATTATAGTTAATTTTTTGAAAACTAAGTATTCAGTAGACAATCTCATTTTTTCTTTTCTGTTTTTCTCTTCTAACGTTCAAAAAAAGCTGAAGAGAAATGCATCTTCTGTATCTGCAAAGTTTCTGGAAATTTTATACCTCCAGGACCAGCTAAAAAGCCAACAGCATCACTGCAGGATGCAGCTAAGCAATATCCTTAGGTTGGCTGTCGTCATCACAACTAGAGTTACCAGCCCGAGGTCCCACAGCCCAAAAAACATCTGCAAGGAACCAGCCTGGCCACAATGATTCAGAATGAGATATAAGCACCAGCCTAATTTCTCTGGAAAGAGCTCCCATTTTTCACTTGGGCCAATAACTGGCAAACTGAAATACCACATTCCAGCTGCCACTTCCAGAAAGCAAGCCAAGGACTCAGGACTTTGTGTCAAAGCTCCTCTGAAGCTGCTGCACTTTGACAGGTGCTTTTCCTTAGGAAAAGCTGGACTGATGCCATGTGGGCAAGAGCACTTTTACTCTACTTCCATTTTTGTTCTAAGAACAGAAACTGCCTATGTTAGCGTATGGGAGAAACATGTGATCCAACACTGTAATCTGTCAGTTTGACATCATACGCCAGCCAGCACTTGGTGTATGCTAGAGATACAGGCTCAGGAGGTTTTCATGTACCAGAAGAATTCAAGATACAACGCCACTGCATCATGCTCACTACATTTCATTTCAACAAAAACGGTAAGGATTTTGCAAGGGTTCAGCTAACACCACAAAACACAGACTTGTAAATCACAGGCAGAGCATGTAGTGAGGGTCCAGTGCTGAAAAGATAGGTCTATCTATAATTACAGGCTTCCCCATTTCTATTCCAAAGAGTATTTTAATTCTTTTTCTCTGCAGTATCTTCACTGTGCAAGTGTCCCTTCATCTCTCTCTCCCTTTAATATCTACCTCTGTAACAAGAATTACATGTTAATAAACCTTCCTGACAAAAAAACATAGAAAAGAAACAGCATTAATCATCACAACAATGCACCACCACCAACAAACTGGGAAAAATTGCCTAGTTGGAAGTTAACACATGAAATACCAACTTCATCAGTCAAAATAGCTACCTATCAAGTGTAAGTGGCCCAGAAATAATGAATTTCAGGCCTCATCACACCATGCATCCCTGCAATGCTGGGAATTTACTTTATCCAAAATGAACCCATTACCCAGCAGCTAATGAAGAAAGCCCTTTTTGTGAGTGAAGGATTGTGACAAGCCAAAAAGATCAGATAGAAACTAAGCAGAACAGAGTTTCCGCAGTTGAGCTTGCATCATATTGATAGGGAAGACATGATACTAATCATTAGAAGTAAACAAAACCCCTTGTAAATTAGTTTATCTTAATTTGAAGAGGCAGGCATTTTTAGGATGGAAGCCAAAAGCCATCAGTATCCAAGACAGAAAATGGGGATCAGAATAGTCCGTCCCATTTTCATGGAAAGGTGCCATGTGAATGTGACCAAGTGCTGGTTAGCAGCCTTTCTTCCCTTCAGTGATAAATATGTACAGATTTGTGCCACAATATCAAAATATGCAGAGTAACGTGTCTTGCAAAGATGTGAAACACTGGGTCTCAGTGTTTCACATCTTACAACCTGCCAACGTTTAACCAGAGTCTGCATGTCATCCTGTCCATCTGCCCACAGCAACTCCCTCTCATTAAGTCCTGTGCTGAGCCTTTCCTTGGGTCTGCATTAGCACATAGCAGTTCCCATAACACAGTTGTAGAAGCCAAGCAGAGTCAAGACAGCTTGATTGACTCTGCAGTGCTTATCCAAACAGGCTGGAGAGAGGATGAAATAATTCACCACCCTTCCTAACTTCACATCATGGCATCCGATGCAAAGGGTAGGAGGTCCCATATGACAGAGCTGGCCAATGTGCAGCCTGCAGACCAAATGCTTCTCAGCTTTGCAACACAACCCTTATCTGACTTGTTATTAGCAGAGAGAAACTTGCAGCAACCAGATATCCTGGTAGGCCTTGTCAGAGCAAGCAGTACTCCACACAGGTCCAGTCTGTAATAGTTAGGTGCTGCCCTTAGCCTTTCATTGAGATGCCAATGCAGCCCTTGGCTGGATAAGGCTGTCAAAGAGAGATGGTTCCCCAACCAGACACATTTGAGCTTTAAAGAAGTTACACTTCCAAAGAGCCAGGGATGTGTCAGGTTCTGTGTCCCTGCTCAGTACACACAACACTAGTTATTGTCAGGATACACACTCATTGGAAACCAGACATTAGTGTACCATCACCCCTGACAGAGAGCTGAACAACACTGCCAGTATCAGAGGCAGTTTTGGCTGCTGAGAGGATCAGAAAGGCTTCAGATTACACTTTCAGAATGGCTTCCCTTCAGCATTTAACCTATCTCTTAATTAGATAGCCATAGCTATCTCTTAATTTTGAACATCAGCAGATGAGCAGGCCTGTCTGTCAGATAGTTTCTAGGCAGATCACTGGCAGTTATCCTAGAGTTCAGCATAAAGACATCAAAAGCTAAGATGACACGTTATCTACACAGATGAACAAGACATTCAGAAGCGTGCGTGCTGGTCAACAACACAAAGCTTTTAAGGATTTCGAGCAAAGGCTAGCTTCACAAACCTCACTTCAGGATTCTTCTCATACTGCCAGATACTGGCCAAATTCAGGGGGAACACTGCTCTCCTAGGACACCCTCTAGCCTGAACATGACGAAAAAATATTTCATATAGAGTATGAACTTCAAATCAAGCAAGGGACCTTCTCTTCTCTATTTGCTTTCAACAGGGGATCACATTTCAAAACATTTTATTTTTTTTACAGCTTCAGTGGCAGTTCACAATGACTCTTAGGTTCCACTCAGAAAACAAACTTCTACCCATCTTTTGGATGTGGAAAAGACTGCCAGTCTCAGCTCTCCCTGAGACCATGTGGAACTGAAAGTTTTTACACTGGGAAGAAGAAACAGAAAGTCCGAAGATGCTAAGGTTATTCTGTACTTTAAAGTATAGGATGGGAGGGAGAGGGGAGGGACAAATGGCAACTGTAATAGAACAAAGCAGAAGTATTGGACAGAACGGTGTTATGCAAGCAAATTAGTATCATAAACCCCAGCCAGCTTCTGAACTGCAAGATGCAGACCAGGAGCTACAAAACAGAGGAAACCACTGAAAATGCCATACCAGATTTGTTCTGTCCCAGTTCCAAGCCCGATGCCAGCACGCCCAGGCATGCAGGAGAATCTTACACACCCAGTCACAGCAACAGCCCCTCACACACACAAAGTTTCACTATGAACTCCATTAGTTAAAAATCATCTGAAACCCTGAAGCACAAGTTCAGAGTATTCTTTTAATGCAAGTGTTAGAGCTCTTTGTGAAAATTTCCAAATTTTTGGCTGCTGAAGAAGGGAAGGAAACCTGCTTCCTAAGCTTACTATCACTGCTGCACAATATACCATCCTATCCTGAGACAGCAGGGTTGGACCAGGTTCTGCTTACTCCATGTCCATGCAAACGTGCATGCATGTGCCAATTCCACTCATCCACTATTATCATGGGGCTTCTAGAAAATACTTTGGAGTATATTTTTGTCTGCCAATAGCTTTCAAAACTTGCTAATCTCATTACTATGCCCACTGCCCTCAACAACATGAATAAAGAGGGCCAGCCTTGTCACATCTGTTGCCCCTAATGAAAACACACACAACAAGTAGGGCATGCAACAAGTACACATCAGCCTGTATGGACTGTTTTCTTCCCCACCACAAAGGTTAGAAGCTAAAGAACCAAAAAACAACACTAAACAAGTGAAAAATGTTTTTGCAATTTGTCAACAGTCCCACCATAAGAAAAGTGTTTTTTCTTACACCTGAGGGGTAATTTGAGTTTGTAGACCTTCGGAATGAGTCTTTTTGTTTGCAAAGCAATTATTGTATTGTCAATTGTTTACAAACACTAGCTCCAACAAGAAACTGAGGATTGGTACATCAACTCTAACGAATGTACAGTGTGATATAATAGAAATCTCAGTAGTATCTTCAGTGCTAACATGAACCTGCCAATAACCTATCCTCACCTGCTGTCAAAAAGACCTGTGCAAGTATTTCATTAAAGTTCTTTCCACCTCTCCAAACACATCAGATCCATGTCTCACATAATCAGGTAACGAGATGGAATTTTCTTACTGCAGGTACCAAAGGGAATAAACATCTTGAGTGAGTCAGCCCATTATCCAGCTTTCACTGTAATGCCAAGGTGAACTGTATTTCAACAGGTCCCAGGTTACGCATAACAACACACCTTCAAGCAGATAGTGAAGCAGACAGGAGTAAGGGGAGAGGAACAGACAAGAGAACCTCTGCCAGATGTAAAACAGAAATGGATAAACACATCAAAGCGTTCTGAAGCATACAGCTGGAGCATAACACATAGAACAAGCAAGCCTATTGCATCAAAGCAAAGCAGCTACATGCTCATAAGAAGTCCTGGACTACTTGGTGATGATCTAGCACCTCCCATGGCTGCCAGCCATCTGGTCTTCCTTCCTAAGTGTCATTTCAGAAGCCGCCAAAAGCCTGGGACCACTCTACCTGCCCATTTACACAGCTTCAAAGTCACACAAGCTGGCATACTTCCTTCTCTGCAAATATTCCCCAGGGTCCCATGTAGCAGTGTAACCATTATGTCAATCTCTTCAGAGATCATTAATTGAGTATAATTGTGTCTGTGAAGTGAAAAAACATCCTGATACGAAAACCACATGCCCTGTCATGGGAGGAGTGGGAGGAATCAAACACTCACAGGTTGCTTTTTTTAATGTAAATAATTTGATGTGAGCAAAACTAATTTGACAGAGATGTTTCTTTGCAGAACACCTGGACTTTTCACACAATGACCACCTAACAGCAGCTTTGCACCGAGAGCAAACAGCTGTAAAACCATCCACGGAAAAGGTCCTTGAGCTTCACACCAGACGCGTTTCACACCCACCCCGTGCAGCCACCCCGTCCCTGGGGACGCCCGCTCCCCGCAGCTCCCAGACCAGGCTATGCCAAAACACTGCCTAATTCTACCCCCAGATCTCGCGTATTTTGTCAAAGCCAGCTAAAACCCCGCCAGTCCTCACCGCCAACACCCGTCCCCGGCCGGCCCCCCCCCCGCCCCGGTCTCAACGCCGCTTCCCACCCCTTCCCGGGGCACCCCCGTGCCCGGCGCTGGGACCCACCGGCCGAGGCGGCGGGGAACACCCGCCCCATGTGCCAGCCAGGCCGGGATGCTCCGGGCCGCCGCCGCCGCCGCGCTCGGAAAAGCGACGTTTCCACGGAGGTCTCCAGGAACGGATCCGCAGCCGCCCCGCCCGCCCCCGCCCTCCCCGCCGGCGGCTTCTGCCGTTGCTACCGACAGCGTCCGGGGGAGGATGAGGAGGGGGACGGGGCGGAAGGGTCGGGCGGGCAGCCGTGGCCAGGGGCGCCCCGAGATGACACAGCAGCCGCCGGTGGGCACGGCCCCGGCGGGGATGGCGGCACGGAAGGGTCGTTACATAACGGCCGCGGCCCGACCTCAGCACCCCCCACCCCCCCCCCCCCACGCACACACACACCGCTTCGCCCCCGCCCCGGATCCCCCCCCCGGTGAGGCGGCGGGCGGCTCCCGGGGGACAGCGCGGCCCCGCCCGCCCGCCCCTCACCAGCGGCTGCATCTCGGCGCGCACGGCGGGCACCTGGAACCGATCTATCTCCTCCATCATGGTGGCGGCGGGGCTGGGGCGCGACGGGGCGGGAGGGAAGGAGGCAAGGAGGGCGCGGGGAGGCTCCTCAGGCGCCGGGGGACGACGCCGGCAGCTGCTGCCTCATCGCCGCCGCCGCTCGCCGCCTGGGTGACTCAGCCGCGCCGCTTCCGGGTCCGCCGGCCGCCGCCCCGCCCCTGATTTGCCGATTCGCGGCGGGGAGGCGGGGCCACTGTCAGTGAGCCGGGAGCCCGGATGCTCGGCTCCCCGCCGCGGGGATGTACCATTCCCTCCTTCGGGGGGGGGGGGGGGGGGGGGAGCGCGGTCACTTCAAAGGGGTGGGGGGAGGACGGACACTAGCCAAGGGGATTGGCCGCTCGGCTGCTTCCGGCGCGTTGCCATGGTTACAGCAATCAACTTCCGGCCGGCGGTTGGCCGCGGGGCTGCGGTGAGGCGCGGCTGGTGGCGGAGAGCCGCGGCGGCCGCCGCCATGCCAGCCAAGGCGGGCGACAGGCACCGGCAGGTAAGGGCCTGTCCTGTGCGGGCATCGTTGCAGGACGGCGCCGCCCCTCCCGTGTGACAGCGCCGTGGTGGCGTCACCACCGGGGCCGTGACGTCAACACCCCCCCCCACCCCCGCCCCCCGAGTGGCGTCACTGCAGTGCCTCGTGCAGCGGGAGGTGGCTGTCCACACGAGGGAACGTCGCTTTGCGGCCCCACTCTGGCTCTGCCACCCTCAGCTCCTGCTCAGAGTGGGTGCCACAGTGTCACGGGTGTGAGACCTGGCCCACAATGACGTCACCCATCCCAGAGCCACCACCTGTTACATCACCATGCGCAGCCCAGCTTGCTTCCCCCTAGGGCGTCCCACAGATCTGTAACCCTGCGGGGCTGGGCGAGACACCGGGGCTCGGCACAGCCCCTCTCGGCACCGCTTACCGCCTGGTTACATCATGTTGCTTTGCTCCGCCCGTGCACTGAGGCACGTCGTCATGCTGCCAGTGACGCCTTGTGTGTTCTGTGGCACCTCTACACACCATATTTAGGCAAACCAGCATGTCCCAAAGCTGCAGCACCCCACCCTGTGTCACTCTATTGTTGCAACCCTGCGAGACTACAAATTCCTGAGACATCATTGTCATGCATTTCATCACTGTTACAGCATATGACACTTCCTTTCCAGGGCAGGTTTTAGTGCACTTGGGGTGTCCCCAGTCTGTCAGAGAATCTTTCAGGGGTGCCGAGCAGACAGGTTGAAATCCCTGTTTTTAAAAAGTTTTTAAAAGTTCTTTCCATTATACCTAGCTGTAACCTTTATCACTTTCCTTCTGGTTTACCATTTAGTCTTCTCTCAGTTCAGATAATGAAGCGAGGTCATCTGCTAACCTTTGTGGCCCTAAGCCAACTCTGGGAGCAGCGGTGTGGGTGGATGTGTCTGTGAGAACTCACTGTCTGTCTTCCGGCTCTGCATGGGCATGTCTGCCTGCTTCCCTCTCGCAGGATGAAGGACTCAGTCAGATCCATTCCTGGACCTCATCTACTACTGGGCTATCAAAGTGTTTGATTTAAAAGCAGAAGATGACCTGGCTGATAAACCACTTTTCATGACAAATTTAAGTCAATCCCAACATATTTGATCTTTGAGGTGGGGGGAAGAGGGTTAGCATAGGTGGCCCTGAAGTGACTGAGAACTAGCAGCCTGCTTCCTCAGTCCAGAACATGCACCAGAAAGCCATAAAGGATCAAGGAAAGCGGAAGGAAAAACAGGGACCAAGGTGATGGTCCAGAGCTATGAGGTGGTAGCTGAGATTGCTGGGCAATCACCATCGATCTGTGATGTCCTGTCTGGACTGCAGGCACTCTTTCAACAGGGGAATAGCAACCCTTGCTGATCATCTGATCCCCATCTAGTTACCCAAGGGTGTTCCATCTTGTCTGTGGTTTATCCACACCACAGCTGTATAGACTCTGTGCAGACCTATGCAACTTCTCAGGCCTGAGCTAATAAAGCCCGCTGAGTGCGAACTGATTTTGCAGAGCCCGATCACATCTCCCTGCTTTTGCAACTGCGGGTTGGAGCACAAAATCCAGAAGTATTGACATGGTTCTTCATGGCCTCTGAGGTCTTTGGGAGCTATTTGGGTGTTTCTGCACGCATGGTAGGAGGGCTTGCAGGCTTTACTGTAGGCAAGAGTAAGACAGAGCATCACTGTGGCATTCCTAGTCTTCTACTAAGAAGTACTGGTAATTATCAAGTTACAAAGAGCTTTATAAGGTTTGCAAAGGGCACAAATTCAGACCCAAAACCCACATCCAGTCCAGATGAAGATGTTCATACTAAAATTGTAAAACCTATTAATAATAACAATGATACAAACTAAACATGAGATGAAACGCTTGCTCTGAATTTCAATTTCTTTTATTTTTAGAATTTCTACATAAATATTTTCAAGCATTTTCAGTAGCTGCTATCTCAAATATTCTGAAATGGAGAGCCTTTGATTCATATGTTATGTGAAAAAAATAATGTGTTGTAAAGGCATGAATTTTGTTTTAAAGCTCTTGAAACATCATAAACTGTGCAAACTCTTAGGATTTTTGGCTTCTCACATAATTTTTGTTACAATAACTTAAAAGACAATTTTAACTTATCCTGTATCTCCTTTCCTAGATTTTCCTTGACCTTGTGAAATCTGATTGCTGTTTCATGTCCTTTTATCTACTAGAATATTCTTGCAGTGGAGTAATTGTGTGGTTGACTAGCTGGCTCTGGAGTCCAGAGTCTTTTGCCTCATTTCTCCTGACTCAAAATATAGCCCACATCTCAGTGGCTCTGGGAGTCCTGGCAGTCCTTTGCACTACTCACTGCCTAATCATGGCCTGATGATTGGTATTTACTGAGCCCTGATGGCCATTAGAAAATTAATTGATGAGTGAAGGTCTAGATCCCAGTTCTTGACAAGAAAATCTCCTTCGAAAATATGTGAGTAAGCTTCTGTACTTCTCCCTCATACATGTTCTTCCTCTATGCCAGTATTAGTAGGGAGGCAGGAAGCAAGCCCGCTACTTGCTGCTGAGGCTGGTTTTTCTGCTGAGCATCACTTCCCCAGGTTTCTGTATTTGTCTCTTTCATGGCTAATTCTCCTCCAGCTCTATGCTCCTTTCACCTGTTCCTCTGCTTTTCATTCCTCTATTTCCTATATATTGCTTTATTCTGCTCTCCTAGGTTTTTCATTGCTGACTGCTTTCCTTTTGAAAATTTTCTTCCTGATAATGTTCTCAAAGCTGAGATAGGTCCCTGAACACTATGAGGTCCTTGCCTTTTACTGCATGTCACTTCCAGCCCCTCCTCTGCTTTCATGACTGTGTTCTTCAAGTGCTTTATGATCAATTCTTCTTTTTTTCTTCTTCTTTTCCCTTACAAGTTGTGGATGCCTGCCCTTCTTCTGTACCTGTCTTGTATCTGCCTTCTTCTCTGACATCAGTTTCTTGCTTTATTTCACTCTTTATCTGGGTGACTTCAACCTCCAGTTCAATCTCCAGCCACCTGATGTCTTTTTCTTTTTCTTTGAAAGAAATCACCCATATTCCTGAGTGCAAATATGTCAAAGTCCAGTTGACCATCAGAGATAAAGGCTGTGTCCTTTCAGATGAATTGTTTGGCTTGATCTGAGGCTTAATTAGAAGCATCTTTAGGTTCTTCTATATTTGTGTGCATTAATAAGAAACGTGTTTCAATGTTCAGTCTTAAAATAATTAGGTATGTCTGCATCTTTGTGTTCCCAATGTAGCTTTGTAAATAATAATACTTATATATGCTCTGTGCTTCCATAACATCCTTCCTTTCAGGCTGGAAATGTGTTACACACAGTTGAGCTCCACATCATTTTGGGAAGATGTAAAATTATGGAAAGACATAAGCCAACATCCCTGCATCAGACTGAAGGGAATGGAAGAATTACATTCTCAGCTTCTCTGAAAATGAGGTCTTGAATATGACAAACAGGACACTTGGAAGTGTAGTATTCCTTAAAAGCACTGATCTGTGTGACATGTGCACGGACATGCAGGAAGTTGTTGATAGGACAGGGAACAGCACCCTGTTAACCTGGTATCAGTCCCACGCATAGTCCTGGGTGGTGAGAGAAAGTGACCAACAGTTTTGAGATTGTTATTTTAAACATGGTTACCAGGTATGCTGTTGGAGGTGTTTAGTTCCAGATTTCCATGTCTTTGCTTTGTGGCTCAGGGAAAACCCTTGTATGAGCAGTGGAGACCACCCTGTGCTGCTGTGTACCTCTGTAGCTGAACCCACCCCAAGGAGAAGCAAGATTTTGTTATGGTCTGAACTGACATTGCATATGCTTCTTTGCATTTACAGTGTGCAAAAATAGACTGGCTGGTCTTATCACTTAGGGTCAACCCAAGTGTTAGCAACAGGCCACTTATGCAGTGTTAAGAGAGAGTCTGAATTTGAACAGCAAGGTATTTCTTGTTATACTTGACTTGTGGTCTTGCACCCACTGACATGTAATCACCTTCTTTGATGTTCATCAAGTTGTCAAAAAGAAACCAAGGAGACCTCCTCCCCAAAAAAATTCAGCAATCAGACACATTTTATTTTTTTGCCAGCAAAGGCTTTTAAGGTGCTTACTGGCTCTTAAACATGCATTAAAACATCCATGGAATATAAAATAAACTGTTTAGTCTCTCTCAGAAAACAGATTATAAAATACATTGGCAAATAGCTCTTAAACTGGCATCCCTAGTGTGTGAAAATGGATGTCTGCTGTGGGGCAGTCTAGAAGTCACTTTGCTTCCTGTGGCTTTGTTTCCATTCCATGCTTCCCTGTTCCTTGTGGCA